>NC_090654.1:213711936-213834436 GCF_040937935.1 Hyperolius riggenbachi
CTAAAGTCTGTGTTCCCAACTCCAGGGTCCACGGATGCATATAATTTTTTGGGCAGAATTATCATACTGTGGTACTTCCAGTGAGGTGCCATGGTTATTTTGTGCTGCTGCACTGACCGCTTAGTCCTCCTGACTCACTACTAAAGTGTGCTTTCCCAATGCCAGGGTCCACTGACAACTCTGATGTCATGTCATTGCTATTGCTGCAAGGAGAAAAAAAAACATTGACAGAAACCTCTCTGGGGTTTTTTTGTGGCGTCGCCCACTTGTCTCATCCTCCTCCAGTGGTACCACCATCATCAGGTGCCATTGGGACTCATCACCTCTGCGATTGCTTAAAGTGTATTTCCCTGTTTAAAGAGAATCTGAAGCGACTTTTAAAAAAGCTTTTTAGCTTATATTCTACATGGCCATGTTTGCCCCAGCTAAAACGCCGCTATCCCGTGGCTGAACGAGGGGTATTTACGCCCCAAATCCCCTCCGTGGTGTCTGGGGATCGCTTCTTGTTGAGGCAGGGCTAATGGCTGCAGCCCTGCCTCTCAGCGCGTCTATCAGCGTTGATCGTGGCCTCTCCCCGCCCCTCTCAGTCTTCCTTTACTGAGAGGGGCGGGGGAGAGGCGGAAATCCGCCGTTGATAGACGAGTGTGGAGGCAGAGCTACAGCCATTAGCTCTGCCTCCAGGAAGAGCAAAATCATCGACCAGTAAAGACCCCTCGTTCAGCCGCGGGATAGCGGCGTTTTAGCTGGGGCAAACATGCCCATGTAGAATATAAGCTAAAAAGCTATTTTTAAAGTCGCTTCAGAGTCTCTTTAAAAACAATTATTACCAATTAATAGCCGTATTTCAAGTGTTGATTTAACTTTAAAATCCATTTTCTCAAAAACTAAAAGTTCTTTTTGATTTTAATTTTTTCAAGTTGTAGCCCCTTATCACCTTTATAATACATGCAATGTTGGGGATTGTAGCATGTATGGGGGCTTTGCTATAAACGTTAAAAGAAAATCCGGATCACGGGTAGTGAATAGTCGTGATTGCAAAAATCTGGTTCAAATTTGTGCTTCTGTTTCAAATCCAGAAAGCAATCACGACTGTTCCGGATTTTCTTTTAACCGCGGTCGTGGTTGTTGAATCCGTGGATCGGGGTCAAGAGGAAATGGGAAAATATTTTTTTTAATTTATCTTTGCCATATAAATTGCCAAACATAGGAAACACTCCAAGACAGCAACGTGCCTTTTAAATGGGTCCACAGACAGCCTGCCAGCCAATAAAAAGATACAAATACATGCACCTTTGTCTGCAGTACCAAATACAGCAAATGCTGAAACAAATGGCCATAGACAGGAGAGAGAGATAGCTCAGCTGCACACAATCAAAGATACTTCCTGTGAACGACAATGTAGAGAGCAGCCAGGCGGCATATGAGCATCTCTTGGAGCACAGATGGTGAGTAATTGCAAACTCCCCGCCGCTGCACATCTCTTCAATAGAGGGGGGAGCACAAACGGGGACCTGAGGAGAGGGAGGAATGAGTTGGGTTCCTCTTCCAGCGGCTGAGTTACATTGTGCCGCTGCTCCCCCCTCCACTATATTGCCCTAGCCTGCGGGGAGGGGGAGATACCTATGGCTGGCTAACCTATACTGGAGGCACCTATGGCTGACTAATCTGTACTGTGGGCACCTATGGCTGACTAGCCTATACTGTAGGCACCTATGGCTGACTAACCTATACTGGAGGCACGGCACCTATGGCTGACTAACCTATACTTGGGACACCTATGGCTGACTAACCTATACTGGGGGCACCTATGGCTGACTAACCTATACTGGAGGATCCTATGGCTGGCTAACCTATACTGGAGGCACTTATAGCTGGCTAACCTATACTGCTTATACTGGAGGCACCAATGGCTAACTAACCCATACTGAGGGCACCTATGGCTGGCTAACCTATACTGGAGGCACCTATGGCTGCCTTACCTATACTGTGCCACCTATGGCTGGCTTACTTATATTGGGCCACCTATGGCTGGCTAAACTACATTGGGGCACTAATAGCTTGTTACCTAAACTGGGGGGCTAAATATTGCATTATATATATAACATATTTGAGCCGGTGAGGAGGGTCACGATTTTAACACCCTCCCCCTGGGAGCAATTTAGCCTAGAAACTGCCTGGGGCCGAAGTGTAATTGTTTATTTCCTGCCTGGATTATTTTTACATGCAAGTATCAAGTATCAGGCAAAGCAGAAACAGTATCATGTGCAGCCAATGGCCAAAAATAAAGAATTTGGAAATATAACCTTGGGGGCTTAGGGAAGCAAGAATAAAACATTATGCATTGAAAGAGGATTTAACATAACAAATAAAGGTGCACAGCTGTAAACTGACAATTTAAAGTCCAGTTCTTATGTGTGGAGTGGGAAAAGGTTCAAACTGTCTTAATGGTTTAACTACTGTCTGTGTCCCCAGTGGAGAGCATTGTAGTTTTACTCCAGACAGGAACTTGGCTGTATTACTTTAGAGGAACAAATCCCGCAATGAGTAAATATTTTTTACAGAGTGACTAAAATCTCTTGTATAATATCAGATTTGGTTGGCAATGTATCTGTCTCTAGTACGATTGTTCATTCATTGGCCCAGAAGAAGTGTGCATGCCCGGTGTTCCTATTCCCTCTGACTTTGCTGGTTGCAGTTATTGTAGCTGTTAAAATGTTATTTTCTTTGTTATTTTCTTCTGAGAAAGTTTTGAATTATCATTGGAAAAACTGGTGTCATAAGAATGTATATAACTCTGAGGGGTAGAAAGTATCGCAATAAGCATCTCAGGGGCAGCAGCCACCTTCTTAAAGGGAACCTGAACCAATTAAAATTATTTTAAATAAATACATGATGTACCTGTACATGAATATTACATATTTACCTCACTGCCAGTTCCTCTCAGAAGCTCACCATTTTCTTCTAACAATGATTCCTTCCAATTTTGACTAGATCTAGTCTGAACTGGAATGGGCCCTTTTCTACTATGTCAGTTGCTGTCAGTTATAACTGAAAGGACAACTGATGTGCAAGTTTCCCTATTGCTGAAGTTGCAACATTACAGGTTAACAGTGTGCTGACCCGGAAGCTGTTACAAGGTCATTACCATTTTTAAAATTGAGCATGGAGAGTTCCATCGATTGCATTGGCCAATCAGGACACAGAAGGGGAGGAAGAGATTGATGAATAGACTATGCAGGAGGTAAGTATGACGTGTGTATTTTTATTTTTGAGTTCAGGTTTGCTTAAACAATGTTCAAGAGAATGCAATTTTAACTTAGGCTTTCTATAGTCTTTAATAGGTACAATTTTAGTTTTACTTCCTCTCCTGTCTCCACATATTTGGCCTTCCCACCACCACCACTACCACTCAACATGGGGTTACCTTTAGTGGCTACTGGACACTACTGCAGCCAAAATATGTGCATGACAGCCAGGCAATTATTATTTATCCAAAATGATGGGCATATGGCAGCCTCCATATTCATTTCACTTCTGGCTCCTTTTAGAAAGCAGAACATCAGCGTGATTAAAAAAAAAAAACAACCCCCAAAGCCTATTAGAGCCAATTAATAAAGCACTCATATTATTTGTCAACAGATCTTTCATAGCACAAAGTAAGTAGTTGTTCCGTGCAAAATGAAAAGAGTTCTTTTTTGAACTCGCTTTTCTTCATAATTGAATCAAAACAACATCTGCCGAGATAATGTGAACACAATTTTTTTCCTATATGTTGCAATTCTCAAGTTCCCGAAATTGTGTTTCTTTCCTAAACAAAAAACACTCGATACACGTTTGGCAAGGACACCCTGCTTCATTTAATTAATTTACCAAGCAGAGCTGCCTTCGTCTTTGCCATTCAGCATGAATGTATATTTCTTAATTACGAAAGTGTTATTTGATAATAAGCGTGGAAGATATTTTTCTTTCCTTAGCTGCTGTGAACTTAAATCCACAGCCCCGCTTTGCATTTCTACTTGTTTTTGTAATTACTTTTGTAATCCAGAAAAACATAATTCACTTGATTTTAATTGTGTACAAGACACTAATTTTAATGATTGTTATTTTAACATAATATAACTATATTGTGGCATCACATATATTAAAAAAAAATATTTATAATTTAGTAGTAGTAGTAGTAGTTAGTGTTAGTTGTAGTGTTTAGCTATTGTCCTACAAAAATATTCATATAGCTTAATTTACTAAAGCCTCCTCCATACATCTAACTAGCGGTAACCCCTAGTCAGGCTCAGGCCGGAAATCCGCAGCTCATAGTGGTAATCCCAAATTTGCTCCAAAAGCTTGAGAAAAAATTGTACTGCATTGGACAATAACTTTGGAAATAATCATACCGCCAGGGAGGTTAAAACGATCGTTTCAGGAGGTATTGGCCAACTATCGTTGGTAAAAATGTAAAACCAACAACCAATGATTCCAGTCATTCCAAAAGGCAGATCCAACCTGCCGGATTTTTTGTAAACGATTATCGTTTAAACAATTATTCACAAACCACAGCGCATGCGTAAAAACAACTTTTAAATGGTATGTTCTGGTATGTTCTTTCTGCATCATTTGTTTTTCCATGGCTGCATTGTTGGCCATTTCAAAAGTTGTTACTTTGCTTTATTGACCGATTGCTATTGTAACTATCACTGCTCGCTTCTTACGAACGTTCGTTGTCGTATGTGTGTATGCACCTTTAGTTGTGGTGGAGGTGGATGTGAAGAAGGGGAATTGGGGGAGAGGGTTCTATCACTAAAATTGTTTTTACTACATTATTTTAAGTCACTAAAGAAGGATCCTTTATCCAGCTCTACTAAATATATTGTTTATTTCGAAATATATATGTATATACCTATATTTCCTGCATAAAAGTACATGCCATTATTATGAATCATTATGCTATTGTCATTTTAACTGCCTTTTAACAATATTTTTAAGATACATTAACAATATTTTTTATATTTCCTTTCCAACAATGTGGAGTGTGCAAGCAATACTGAGAAAGAGAGGTGAATTGGGAAAAAAAAGCAAGCTGAACCTAGATTCTCTATGCTATAAATCGTATTGCAAGGCTTTTGTGTTTTTCAATGTTTAATTGTGCAGCAAGCATCTCTCCCCTTAGAGCAATCTATTGTCATGTAACTTTGATCTTGACAAACAAGCTCTTTGAATACATTTATTTAAAAAAAAATGCTACAGAAAGTATAATTTTATTGTATCACATTGTAAACCTTGTTCTAAACTTGATTGAACGCTGAACAATGGGGAAAGGGATTTGATTGACTGCCACACAAGGCATTTATTCCATTGAAATGTCCAACCAAACTTTTAAATAACTCATTGTTCCCTCTTTTTAGAGCAATTTAATTCTTCGTGTCTTTAACACATGCACAACTCCCGAGTGTCTGTATAAACCACTAAAAGCTCTAGAAATAAAGTATAGTCTTTTCATGTAGACAGTGGGTTGTGTACCTTATACAATGTTCAGAAAATGAGCACATTTCCTTTTGATATAAAAGAAGAAGAAAAAAAAAAGATTCTGAAAGGGAAAATTGCACGGCTGAAGATTATTTTGTAAAACTTTTGCTCCAGCTGAAAAAATTACTACAATTTCCCCTGTGTGGCTCACCTGAGCTGGAATTATGAAAATTGCATGGACTTGGTGTGGCGGGGCTGCCACACTGGCAAAAATATTGTGCTCTTTCAAACTAACTTAATTTAATGACTGCTATTAAGCCCAGACAACACTTTAGTTAAGAGAGAGGTGTACAAAATCACTTGTTTTCTACACAATTATGCGATGTTTGAAAATAAGCTACGAACAATCGTGCAAAAATAAAGACAATAATTACAAAAGCTGGTGGTCACTCTTAGAACTACAACATTAACATATCTGCGGCCGTAAAGCAATTAATGGCTCTGATGTATTAGGGATAGGATTTGTTCACTTTGCCTGTTTTCTCTTCAAATAAGCAAACTCATTCATTAAAATGTAGACTTGTAAAAAGAAAACCAAACCTTTTTTGTAGAGAAACCAAGAAAAGTGAACTGTTCCATCTGTATTACATCATGTGTATTTTCTCCCTCTCTTTCTTTTTTTGGACTGCTTTGATCTATTCTGTCAATTGTTTCTTTTTAGTGCTGTGGTCTTTGTGGTAGGTGATTGCCAATACCAATGTAACCTGACTAGATTAGTGTGAGGGTTAATAAGATGTTTTGTGTTAGGATCATTGTGCAGGTTTGTGAAGATTGAGCGTTGGGTTGGGGTTATTTTCCATACTTTAACTCTTGATATATTTTATGCAAGGAACATACCAAGCTGAGGACTAAACCACCAAGCTTCTGGCATATGATACATTGAGTGAGGTGCTTTATTGAGAACAGTTGTCTGTAAATACCAGTAAGCCCGAATATTGTCAAGTTAAATGCAATAGTTTTTTTTTTAAGCTACAGCAGTTTCTGCACAAGTCATCTTCTGTCAAGTTTGCAGCATTTATTGGCCCGTTGGATGGATTTGTTTAGGAACGGTAGGCAGAGGCGTAACTACAATACATGGGGGCCCCCAGCAAAACTTTCATGAGCTCCCCCAATGTTCTTCATGTGCCTTCATGGCCCTGAGGCCCATCTTGCAAGGGTCATAAAACAAGTGTGGACATCATTATCTTCACACCCATAAATCACCTGATCTCAAGGATAGTCCCCTGTATCAGAGGAAGTGAAGATTAGTAGTTGGGGGCCCCCCACGGATCTGTGCCCCCTGCAACCTTATAGTTACGCTCCTGCAACCATGGTAATATGTCATCTTGATACAATTTCAGCAATTTGAAACAGTTTTCGAAAATCTAACAGACCATTTACTTTCTCCATTCTGATGGTATATCAGAACACAAGATACAATTAAGTACTGTAGTTCAAATACAGTAAAGAAGTTCTTCCCTTTTTTTGTTATTATTTTAAATTTTTCATCACCAACCTAGACACATATTCCCATAGTCTATAGTCTACATAATACAATAAAATAATTACCATGAGATTATTCTTTTAAGATGACAAATGAAAATATACATCCATCAAGCTCAGTTTTGCAGCAATTTTGGTCCAGAGCAGTGGCCTAAGAGTATGCTAAGTGTTCAAGATTCAACAATAACAACATCATCATCATCATCATCTGGGCTTAAAGCGGATCCGGGATGAAAAACTAACTATAACAAGTAACTTGTCTATATATCATATCTAAAGTTTAGATAGTTTACACAGCAAATCTAGCTGCAAACAGCTTCAACAGAATATGATTATGTCTTCCTGTGAAACAATGACAGCAGCCATGTTGTTTGTAAACATTACACACAGACAAGCTGATCTGCATCTCCAGCACTCAGCCTGTGAAAAAAAAACTAATCCCCCCTCCTCCTCCCTCCTCCCCTCTGCCTCTGAAATCTCTGGCTAGTAACACTTCCCCCTCCTCCTGCCCAGACTGAGCTCCCAAAAGCCCTTGCTACTGTCTGAAAATGCCAAGGCACTCTGAAAAGCTGTGAGCGAGGCTGGTTTAGTTTATACTGAATTAGAGTATTAAAACAAAAACAAAAAAGTATTTGGCTTGAGGAATGCCCTATAAACAATATGAAAGGAACACAATTATGCAATGAGTAAAAGTTTATCTCGGATCCACTTTAAGAAAAGATGCAGAGCCAAGTTTGGCTGTATGTGTTTGGTGGGTAGGATGGATAAGGAGAATGAGGGGAGCCTTCCCCATAATACCCTTGGCCTCCCATGTTGCCCTGGTCCACCAATTAGGGCCGTCTCCTTCTTGGTGGTGGATGGATTCCCACTGATCAACTGGTCTTTACCCAGCCACAGCATTATAAAAAAAAGAGCTGTAGTCTAGGCTAGCATTTTAAAGCTTGATGTTAACGGAGCTAGGTGTTGTGTTGTGTTAGGCTAGATAGTGTAGAAGACAGTGCTATGGGGATTGATTATTAACATTATCAATGCTTGTTTAGCAAACGTTCATTCTTCTACCAAAAAAATCTGTATATGTAAAATATCCATAACACTGTTTTTCCCCAGTAACCAAGCATTAGGACTACTAGTGCCTTACATATATGGGACTAACTACAAACCATGGTGCCCCCATAAAATCTTTGTTGGGGCCCCTTAATGCTCACAACCTCTTCTTTGTGACCCTCATAGCCTGAGGGGCCATCTTACATGGCTCATAAAACAAGTGGGGCCATCAGGATCTTCACACCAATAATGTGTAGCCACAAAACACCTGATCTGGAGTACCAGAGTAAAGGAAGGTTAGTAGTTG
This sequence comes from Hyperolius riggenbachi, assembly GCF_040937935.1. Lineage (NCBI taxonomy): Eukaryota > Metazoa > Chordata > Amphibia > Anura > Hyperoliidae > Hyperolius > Hyperolius riggenbachi. The sequence goes on from NC_090654.1 coordinate 213,720,290, forward strand.
GGGGCCCCCCTGCAGTCACAGGAACAGCTCCCCCCAGTTACGATCCATGCTTACATACATGCAGAATGTAGTAGTATCCGAATGCACTAAAGTATGCAGGATGTGTTTAGGCTGGGTCAGTTTACACTGCAGTAATAATGTTGGCAGATTTAAATGAATTATAATGCTCTTTAATTGGGTTTTCACTAGAGATGGCTCGAACCTCCGATTTTAGGTTTGCCAACCTCGGACGCGAACTTCCGCAAAAGCTCACGTTTGCGCAAACTTCGTGAACCGCAATAGACTTCAATGACAGGCAAACTTTTAAAACTTCAAACATTAATTCTGGCCACAAAAGTGATGGAAAACATGTTTCAAGGGGTCTAACACCTGGAGGGGCGCATGGATGAGTGGGATAGATGCCAAAAGTCCCGGGGAAAAAATCTGGATGTGACACAAAGCAGCGTTTTAAGGGCAGAAATCACATTGAATGCTAAATTGGAGGCCTAAAGTGCTTTAAAACATCTTGCATGTGTATACATCAATCAGGGAGTGTAATTAGTGTACTGCTTCACACTGACACACCAAACTTACTGTGTAACTCACCGCAAACAGCTGTTTGTGTAGTGATGGCCGTGCTGTCACATAGGTACAGTGACTGGTATATAAAACTGTGCACTGTCAAACAGGTGCAGTGAAAGGTATGCACGGACTGGTATTACAATACAATGTGCAGCTGTCACACAGGTACAGTGAACAGGTTTGCAGTGACTGGTATATAAAACTGAGTGCTGTTACACAGGTGCAGTGAAAGGTATGCACGGACTGGTATTACAAATGTGCAGCTGTCACACACATGGGTACAGTGAACAGGTATACAGTGACTGGTATATAAAACTGCGTGCTTTTAAACAGGTGAAGTGAAAGGTATAATAAAAATGTCTCAGCGAGCTCCACCCCTAATACACCTTATACGATCCCGTGGGTATGCTGCAAATTCAAATGTCACACCAACATATAGAGAATATAAAAATACAAAATTTGTGCTGCCTCACAGTCCACTAATAGCAAGGAATGGACCAAAGGGAAGTTCTTGGCCTCGTAGCCACCAACGGCGTAGCTGATCGTCTTCAGTCAACCTCAGACAGAAGAAAAACAAGAAAAAAATTCATCGCATAGCCTATCAATTCAGACTTGATCCTCCACCAGCTATGGCCCGTTTGATATTTAGAGGGTATCACCTTCATCCTGTGTTCCACCACCCGCAGGGATTGCCCTCACCTTTGGCTATAGCTGCCCAGACCTCACAGACAGCAACCAGCACATATAGGTAACCACAAAGACCAGGCTTCTCCTCGTTTCAGACCAATGGGATGGCTCACGATTCCAGGATTAAAGAGATAAAATACATATCATTGCGTAGGCTGCTATGCAGATTCTTCAAGTCTTACGACTCATCAGGGGCTCCTGATGAGTCGTAAGACGAAACGCGTAGGGCGTGGCTAAACGGACAGGAGGTTGCAGTGCAGTTGCAGTCCTCATGACATTTTATGATATGCCTGACTCTTTTTCATGCTTGTGAGTAGTACTCTTTTTATATTGTTCTTAATAAATGATTTTACACCATTTCAAGCCTGTTCAGTTGCAGTGGGCTGCATTATACTTATGCGTGGAGGAGACAGATACTAGCCAGCACTGCTGTGTGGAGGACCGCTTACCAATGTGTTGTGTGGCTGTCTATGACTGGGGCAGCATAGAATAAAGGTGAGCATGGTCCTGCTGGGTGGTGGTACACTAGTTTGTGGTAGAGGTGGTTCCCATAAATCCAGAGGCACGGTGGCATAGTGGATAGTGGGCTTTGATCCCGCTTGAAGAATCTGCATAGCAGCCTACGCAATGATATGTATTTTATCTCTTTAATCCTGGAATCGTGAGCCATCCCATTGGTCTGAAACGAGGAGAAGCCGGGTCTTTGTGGTTACCCATATGTGCTGGTTGCTGTCTGTGAGGTCTGGGCAGCTATAGCCAAAGGTGAGGGCAATCCCTGCGGGTGGTGGAACACAGGAAGAAGGTGATACCCTCTAAATATCACACGGGCCATAGCTGGTGGAGGATCAAGTCTGAATTGATAGGCTATGCGATGAATTTTTTTCTTGTTTTTCTTCTGTCTGAGGTTGACTGAAGACGATCAGCTACGCCGTTGGTGGCTACGAGGCCAAGAACTTCCCTTTGGTCCGTTCCTTGCTATTAGTGGACTGTGAGGCAGCGCAAATTTTGTATTTTTATAGAAGTGAAAGGTATGCACGGACTGGTATTACAAATGTGCAGCTGTCACACACACAGGTACAGTGAACAGGTATGCAGTGACTGGTATATAAAACTGCGTGCTGTTACACAGGTACAGTGAAAGGTACGCACGGACTGGTATTACAATACAATGTGCAGCTGTCACACAGGTACAGTAAACAGGTATGCAGTGACTGGTATATAAAACTGTGTATTGTTACATAGGTGCAGTGAAAGGTATGCATGGACTGGTATTACAAATGTACAGCTGTCACACACACAGGTACAGTGAACAGGTATGCAGTGTCTGGTATATAAAACTGCGTGCTGTTACACAGGTACAATGAAAGGTATGCACGGCACGGACTGGTATTATAAATGTGCAGCTGTCACACACACACAGGTGCAGTGAAAAGGCAGGCACTGAATGTGCTGGTCCTGTCACAGTATAGCAATTAGCAAGGGCCAGCTGCGACAGACAGGGCTGTATATGCAACTGTCAGTGGGCCACACATAAAAAAAACACATCACAAGAACATTAGCTCTCAAAAGAGCTGTTTTGGGGTGCTTTTTAGCAATAAGTATCAGCAAGGAGCAAGCTAACAAGCCTAACAAAAGCCTAACTAAGCTTTCCCTAATCTCTGCAGCAACCTCTCTCCCTTCACTCACTAACACAGCAGCAGACTGAGTGAGAAAATGGCCGACGCTACTTCCTTTTATAACGGGGGGGGGGGGGGGGGCTCCAGGAGGGAGTGCAAATTGATTGGCTGCCATGTGTCTACTGACTGATGTGGAGGGTCAAAGTTTAGCCCAATGACGTAGTATAGGGGGCGGGTCGAACTCGCATAAAGTTTGCGTTCAATTGCGAACGCGCAAATAAGTTTGCATGCGAACTGTTCGGGCCATCTCTAGTTTTCGCAGGCTTAAAAAAGGAGCTTTACTCCAAAACGTAGTTCTTATGTCTTATACCTAATAAAAGATGGTGCCAGCGTTATTCTACATACTTACAGTTTGTTGTAGCACACCACCATCAACTATATCACAGGTGCTTGACCAAAGTGGTCAACCAATCCACCATAGGAAATCCGAAGTCCATAGGTTGGTTTGCACACCAAAATTCAACTTTAATTGATCAATCGTTCACAAGCTGACATTTATTTCAGAGCCCTGAAGAGACTCCTTTGTCAAAGCATAGTGTAGACAATGTTATTTGACTATTTCAATTCATACTTGAATACAAAATGAATACAGTTTGGGTTGGCACGGCAAATAGGGCACGGCAAATAGGGGAACACCCTCTCATACATATTGCACACTGCACACCATAAACATATAACTAGACAAGCAGGGCAGTTTCTAGGCTAAATTTCACCCAGTTCGAGAGTCAAAAAATATGCCCCCCCCCCAGTACATGTTGCAATCACACTGGCCTAACCCCACAGCCACCCCCTTAGATAACTTAACAGTCCAGCCAGGGAGTCACAGTCAAAATCAGATGGTCTGACCACCAGCCCAGGGCAAAAAGAGCGACCCCCTAGCCAGGGAGTCACAGTCAGACCATGGTGGTATGGTGGTCTGACCACCAGCCCAGGGCAAAAAGAGCGACCCCCTCCCCCCCTAGCCAGGGAGTCACAGTATGGTGGTCTGACCACCTGCCCAGGGAAAAAAGAGCGACCCCCTCCCCCCCTAGCCAGGGAGTCACAGTCAGACCATGGTGGTCTGACCGTCAGACCACCATGGTCTGACTTTGACTCCCTGGCTGTGGGTGGTAGGGGGGTGCTCTTTTTGCCCTGGGCTGGTGGTCAGAGCCCACTATGGTCTGACTGTGACTCCCTGGCTGGGGATGGGGGGGGGTACTCTTTTTGCCCTGGGCTGTTTGGTGGTCAGACTCTGACCACCAGCCCAGGGCAAAAAGAGCACCCCTCCTACCCCCAGCCTTGGAGTCACACTGTCAGACCATCACCATGGTGGGCTCTGACCACCAGCCCAGGGCAAAAAGAGCGCCCCCCTTCCTTCCCCAACAGCCACGTCAGAAAGAGAGAGGCAGTGCAGTACATAGACTACCTGCCTACTTACCATGATGTTGTCCACCACCATCATGGCAGGTGGAACTGGATTCTGGAAGAAGGCGCCGGGCCAGGATCGGTGGGGGTCCGGGGGCGGGGGACCATGGAGGTGCTAGCGGGCAGCGGCAGCAAGGGCAAGACACACACTAGTAGCTGCAGTGGCAGCGAGGAGCCCGAGTCCGACTGGCCAAAAAGACTCCACCTTCTTCTGGGGCTGGGCTCCGCCGCAAACTGCTGCTGGCTGCACAGGAAACGTCCGTGACAGGATCATCGCGCGGCCGCTTCTGTCACGTGACATCAAAACGCAGGAGCACCCAGAAGGATCTAGCTATGAACTGAAGCCGGTGATCGCGCTGGTGCGCACAGCTCCTCCTGCCTCTCGCTGCACCGCGTCCGCGCGTCACCGGCTCGTAGCAGTGACGTGACGTCACATCCTTCTCCTTCAGCCTGGCACCCCCCAATCTGTCTCTCATCGACGCCCCATTCAGCAGAACCGGCTGAACGGGGCAAGAAACAGCCCTGAAGACAAGCAATCATATAACAATCAAAGATGGAAAGGAACATTGCTCGCCCCTATAGCATGGATGAATGCAAAAATACAGTGGCGAGTCTCCAATGCACCAGTTCAGCTCACGGACATCCAAAAAGAATCAGAATGATTCACTTGTATACAAAAATGCTAAATATTTTATTGTAGGACATGTCCGAATAAGCAATAAGCAAATACAGCCAAGCCCACAGCTAACATGCTTTAGACCTGCCAGTCCTTAATCATAGCTACAGTGGAAGTGCATAAAACTATCTATAAATAGACAGTGGGGAAGGGAATTTCCAGGGAGAACCTTGCAGGAGGTGCCATATTTAGAAACACAAACATGCAATATGGAACTATGTATACACTAGATTAAAATGTAAAAAAAACAAAATGTATGTGTTTACATGTGTTTGTGCATATAAAACTCTGCAGACCATAAGCATATAGGTTACCTATTTGTTTTCTCTCTATATTGTCTATCACAATACAAGCAATAAAAGTTAAAAATCATAATTTTTTTTAACCTCAAGGTTACATATGTGATACCAGTGCTCACCATAGCATGTTAAGCCACATGAATATGCATACAGGATTATGTGTGTTTAGCAACCATTAACTCTTCTACCTAAAGGTGTGTACACACCTTTGACATATGTCACCTATCAGGGATCAGGACCTGATCCCCTTGGGCAACAATGCTGGGCTAGGCTGCACACGTGTGGGCTGTGTTGCTATATGGAGGGGCGGGAGGGGACAACGGAGGGACTATGAGTGCTGTGTGCGTGACATCACGTGGCAGGCCAGGGAACAGCACAAACAATAGGATCAGCGTCGCTGGGGTTTCAGGGTCGAGAGCTGCCATGCACACACCTTTTATTGACTGATACAGTTGTTATCAACCCCTCAGCCGACTTAAGTCAGGCGTGTGTACAGACCTTTAAACTGCCTATGTATTTAATATAGCTACAGTACATTTTTTGCCAGTAATATAGCTTACACACATGCAAATACATGCAGGATTAGAGTGTTTGTTTAGCAAATGTTCATTCTACCACCAAAAATGTATTTGTATTAAAAATATTTAATTTTTGCCAGTACCACAGCATTTTGACTACTAGCGTGATGCACAAAATGCACACGTATACAGACTTAAAATGTGTATTCCCTGATGGTTTTTACTTCTACCAAAGAAATTCTGTGTTTTTAAAGAATTTGTTTTGTTGTTGTACAGGCGTGCACTTTCCATAGCATTGTGAGAGTGGGATTTTGTGACATTGTGAGACTCCAGTGTGACAACTTGCTTGTGTTAAGGAAAACATTTTGACCAAATCATTTAATAATTGTGTGCACAACAGTTTTTGTGTGCTACTTTGCAAGGTGCATTGCTGAAACAAGAAACAAAAATAACAGCCCTCTGCCTCTGTTATTTTTATTTGGACTCTGTAACCCCGTAGCAGCCAATTTATTTCGAGATTTGCAAGTGCTCCAGGCCAATTTATTTTAGCACTTTTTTTTTCTTATTTGATATATTTCCCTGTTTCTAATTAGTACTGCTGTAATGCGTATTTATGGCCACTTGTCACTTAGGGGAAGTGTGAGACAATAAAAGAGGACTTCTGCTTTTAGTTTCTATATTTTCTGCTAGTAGAAAGAGATCAAAGCATTCCAACAATTTACAGCAGAACGAATTCTGCAAACTGAGGTCAAACAAGTTAACTCTATTGAAGTTTCTAATAGGTTAAGGACATTCTGCTACTACTCTGAGGCCTATACACATTTATAAATAAAACAATTCAATGTCTTCTTGCAAAGTAAAACAGATTTTAAATAGAATTAAGGCTAGGTTCACAGTGGTCTGTTGCATAAGGCATGTGTTATAATTTTTGTGAAATGGAGACTGAACATAGACATTAATTCAAAGCCTGTATGCAGTGAGTTTGAATAATGTGATTACGCAGAGATGTGAACAGGCCAATATGTATGGGCAGTCAGGTGAGATGCAGAATTATTCTGTGATGCAACTGATCACTGTGAAATAGCCCTAAATTGCAAACAGGCACCATTCTATGTTTATGCAAGTTTTACAATTTTTAATGTCTGACCTCACCCCAATTTTAAACTAACTGTAACATTCTCTGGAGATGCAGCTGCGGGCAGTCAGGATACCCCCGCAGCTGCTTCGGTTTCTCTGTCGGGCGTTTCCCCCGTCCCTCTGGCGTCTAGCACGCCGAGGAGGGGATTGTCAGTGGCTCATAGGGTGGCTTTGTCGCGGACAGGATCTTTATGTGGGGAGGAGGCGCTTCAGCTGACCTGCCGGTCGCTGACGTCGGAGGAAACTCTCGGCGTTTCCGATTGGCTGATGGGTGTGGCCGTGGCCGAGGGGTCTCCTCCGCTTCTTAAGCCTATTGGAGTCACTTGCAAACTGTCTGCTGTTGCGAATGCTTCGTGTTAGCACTCAGACCTTAGATAGATCCGGTGTGCTTTGATCTGGGAGGAAACCAGGGATTTCACACAGGACTAGGATTTATTATTACTATTGTTATTATATTGCTAACCTGTTTATGACTCTGGGTCTCTTCTGACTTTGCTCTCGCTTAACGATTCTGTACTTTAGCCCATCTGATTCTGTTGCTGACTCTGCTTGAATATCTCTATCCTCTTGCCTGCCGATTTTGTACTGTATCTGCCCGCCTGTTGCCAAACCGATCTGTCTGACCTCTCCACTCACCAGTGAGCCCCTGTCACTGGTGAGGTTCATTACTGATAGTACCCACCAGCTCCTCTGGTGAGGTTTTACCAAACTGATCAGTATTACTGTTGCACCAAGCACTATACACTATTGCTATTATCTTGTTAGCTATACTAGCATTATTGGTGATTCTGCAGATCACCACATAATCTGGTATAGTGTCTGGGTTATTGGTGATACTGCAGATCACACAATAACCAGACTCCTGTTTTGCTACACCAATTGTTACACTAACTCCAAGATGCAAACCTCATCCTTATATCCTTACAACATCCCTAAACTTATTTTAACACCTGACACAAAAATTCAGCCTAAATTATACAGCCCTATTAGGATGAGGTTCTAGAGTATATAAGAACACATATAGAAATGGTGGTCCCTAAAGACCCATGACTCTGTTTGTTGGCCCAACCCATGCCCAAGTTCAAAGCCTCTCCCCAGAGATTGTTGAACCTCTATTTCATAGCAGCTCGTTGCTTGATCTCCAAAATATTGGAAGGAACTGCACTTTAGAGAACACTATGTTTATAAATTGGAGCATTTAACTGTGATACTCCAGGGTAGATTGCAGATTGTTTCCTTTTAGTGAAAGGCAAATAGTATGTGAGGATTAAGTTACTAACTCATGGCTGGCTCATTTTCTCTCTCTTCCTACCTCTTTTCTTCTCTTCTACTTCTCTTTACCTACTCTATATCCTTACAGACTTTTCCTTTTTTTGGAAGTGTTTAATACACTAGTGGATCATTCCTTCTAGTCGGTCTTAAATAACTGCACACAATTGATCGATGTGACTGTATAGATGTATGCTTAGACCTTCTGGAATATGTGCTATGTGTATTCTGCATGGTTCTCTAGTTACGTGAAGAATATCCAAAGTGATTTCGTGGACATTATTGTTCAAGTTTATTATGCACAACTATCTTCTTGTATTCTTAATAAAAAATTACATACAAGAACATTTCACACAGACACTTTTATGTGCCCAAAAAAATCTACATTGTCATTTTCACATACAAGACACAGGATAAATACTTTTTGGAACTCTTAGGATTCTCAATAATAACCTCAACTAGGTCATCAAGGCCTTAGCAGATGAAAACTTGTTAAAGCATCAATGGCTCCATTATCTTTCCAGTCAATAATAAGAATCTTCCCCCACCTTCTTTTTGCTCTTCCTCTTTTCATTACAGCTATCTCTACATCACTGATCTTCTCATTCTATCGGAAATATTAGGAAGACGGTTTTAAAACAGTTACACAATGATTAAACTATATTTATATAGTGTATAAAAATTAATCAAGTACTACAATGACTTGCTTCATTCATAAGACTTAATGGTCATGTAATAGGAGGTTTTATTCTGCAGTTAAAGTTCATAAGTGTCGGATATGCGTGTTGATAGGTATTATACTTCCTAGTTTAATTACACACCTTTTTGCACACAAAAAGAAATGGGTTTTGCCGTTTTGACAATAATTAAAGAAGAGCTGTTGAGGGGATATTAATTTTTCCCGTAATCAGCTTTAGAGGCCCTTATTTGATGATTTTGATGCACCTCCAGAGATAAATGACATGTATGGGTTGCAGTCAGAGCAGTGGTGGACAATCCCTAGTGATATTGGGCAGACTTGGATTAAAGCCAACCTGTGAGGGGAAAAAAACAGATACTTACCTAAGTAGTGGCAAGTCTCTGGATGCCCCTGAGGCTTCCCAGATCCACCTTGAGCCTGCCACTGTTGCCTGGGACCCTCTTTTTCTTTGTGGCTGTGCTTAAATCAAAGTACAACCTTCTTGGTCCTGGGAATGTGTGAAGAAGGTTCACACATGCCCAGTAGAATGAAGCCAGCATGGAAGAAAAAGCAGTGGACAAATAGCTTAATTTTCAGGGCATGTGCAGTGCAGACCATCCACGTGCATGCCCAAGACAAAGAAGCTGATTTGTTGAGCAGGAAAGAAGCCTCAAGAGCATACCTAACAAGCTCTTGTTGTATATGTTTAGAGGGACCCAGGGATAGAACAGTGGGCACCAGGAAAATCTGGGAAGTCTTTGGATTATCCAGAGGCTTTCCTCCACTGAGGTGAGTATATATTTTAAAAACATGCCTCACAGGTTTAGAACCAAACTGAGCCCTAGGCAGCGCAATATTGTTGCGTCACCTGCTCCAATTTCTATGTATTTAATTAAAGAGATCCAAAGTAAAAATATTACAGTCATAAACTATGAAAGGCACCTTTCAGAAAAGGTATTCTTTGGTAATTTTTAGTTGCTTTGGGGTGAAGAGATAGGCACATTCCAGTTTAGTGCATTTGTCTTCAAACTGGCCACATATATTTTAATGTGGATGTGTATTGTCTGTATGCGTGTTTGTATAATATAAAGCTCTATAAATATAAATGAACATAGTACTAATAGCAGAACAATGATGCAAATAACTACCCAATCAAGAAGTGTTCCAATGAATCTTGTTTGATTTGAATTGGGTCTCATGGCAATGCTATGTCATATCTATGTTTGGATGAGTTTGAGAAAAAATATGTTTTTACCTCTGTTGTTTGTTTTTTACTTCAGTTGTTGGACTTTATACTCTCAAACAGTTATTTTACCCTTAACAAACAATCTTATAAAGAGATGTCTGCTGTGACTAGAAGGGAATGGAGTACCCCTTCATGGAAAATGTGTGTTTGGACTTGAGATGAACTATTGCCACCTCTTAATTTTGGTATTGCTTCATGACATCGCTATACAAACCATCTAGGGAAGGTCAGGAGTCCATCATTAGCTTAAATAATGATCTATGCTCCCCAATAGTTGTTTTGTTTTGTACTATGTACAGCGCTACAGAAGATATTGGTGCTATATAAATACAAAAATATATAATTTAAACACATATCTGATTTCAAAGTTTCCAAAGTAGGAAACTGACTTTGGATTAAACATTTAGAATCAGTGTAAAACACCTAATAAGGGCCGAAGGGGGGCACTGCTGCAAAACGTTTAACACCCCCCCAGTTTTCAAACCAAGATTTTAAAAAAATATTCTTCTTATCAGCAAGTCCCTCAGAATACAAACATTTGTTAAGAGCGCTATACTTTCTCTCAGCAGTGAAGAATACCCAGCCAGCATCTTTCTGCAAAAGGATAATGTGACCCAAGTGGTCTCTATGACCTATCAAAGAATTTAAGACACAACATTGGATTTCTTACTGAAAACTAAGCCTAATACATCTGATGAATTGGTGAGATTTACTGTCATCTACAACAATCAGTTGAACAAATGTATACTTTACTTTAAATAAACATTGGCAGTGTCACACTTGGTAGACGTATACACAGAGGATCAGATCGCAGTCAATCGAAGCTAGGGTCATACACGAGAGATCAGAACGCAGCGGTACAATAGGTTGAGACAAAGGCTAGAGCGTATAAACAAACTGAGGTCATACACAGAATATCAGATGGCTACGGTACAATAGGCTGAGGCAAAAGGCTTGGTCGTTAACAGGCGGGGGTCATACACAAGTGGTCAGATGGCTAAGGTACAAAAGGTTGAGACAGAATCGAGGTCAAGCAGTAGCAAAAGTCATACACAATAATCAAAATACTGGACTAGCTGGAGTATATATGTATATCGGCAGTGTTTGCATATATATATATATATATATATATATATATATATATATACACAGTGGAGGAGATAATTATTTGACCCCTCACTGATTTTGTAAGTTTGTCCAATGACAAAGAAATGAAAAGTCTCAGAACAGTATCATTTCAATGGTAGGTTTATTTTAACAGTGGCAGATAGCACATCAAAAGGAAAATCGAAAAAATAACCTTAAATAAAAGATAGCAACTGATTTGCATTTCATTGAGTGAAATAAGTTTTTGAACCCTCTAAAAATAAAAGACTTAATACTTAGTGGAAAAACCCTTGTTTGCAAGCACAGAGGTCAAACGTTTCTTGTAATTGATGACCAAGTTTGCACACATTTTAGGAGGAATGTTGGTCCACTCCTCTTTGCAGATCATCTCTAAATCCCTAAGGTTTCGAGGCTGTCTCTGTGCAACTCTGAGCTTGAGCTCCCTCCATAGGTTTTCTATTGGATTAAGGTCCGGAGACTGACTAGGCCACTCCATGACCTTAATGTGCTTCTTCTTGAGCCACTCCTTTGTTGCCTTTGCTGTATGTTTTGGGTCATTGTCGTGCTGGAACACCCATCCATGATCCACTTTCAGTTTCCTGGCAGAGGGAAGGAGGTTGTCGTTCAGGATTTCACGATACATAGCTCCGTCCATTTTCCCCTTAATGCGATTAAGTTGTCCTGTGCCCTTAGCAGAAAAACACCCCCAAAGCAAAATGTTTCCACCCTCATGCTTGACGGTGGGGACGGTGTTTTGGGGGTCATAGGCAGCATTTTTCTTCTTCCAAACACAACGAGTTGAGTTAATGCCAAAGAGCTCTATTTTGGTCTCATCAGACCACAGCACCTTCTCCCAGTCACTCACAGAATCATTCAGGTGTTCATTGGCAAACTTCAGACGGGCCTGCACATGTGCCTTCTTGAGCAGGGGGACCTTGCGAGCCCTGCAGGATTTTAATCCATTGCGGTGTAATGTGTTTCCAATGGTTTTCTTGGTGACTGTGGTCCCTGCTAATTTGAGGTCATTCACTAACTTCTCCCGTGTAGTTCTAGGATGCTTTTTCACCTTTCTCAGAACCATTGACACCCCACGAGGTGAGATCTTGCGTGGAGCCCCAGAGCGAGGTCGATTGATGGTCATTTTGTGCTCCTTCCATTTTCGAACAATCGCACCAACAGTTGTCACCTTCTCTCCCAGCTTCTTGCTAATGGTTTTGTAGCCCATTCCAGCCTTGTGCAGGTCTACAATTTTGTCTCTGACATCCTTGCATAGCTCTTTGGTCTTTCCCATGTTGGAGAGTTTGGAGTCTGCTTGATTGATTGATTCTGTGGACAGGTGTCTTTTATACAGGTGACTAGTTAAGACAGGTGTCCTTAATGAGGGTGACTAATTGAGTAGAAGTGTCTAACCACTCTGTGGGAGCCAGAACTCTTAATGGTTGGTAGGGGTTCAAAAACGTATTTCACTCAATGAAATGCAAATCAGTTGCTATCTTTTATTTAAGGTTATTTTTTCGATTTTCCTTTTGATGTGCTATCTGCCACTGTTAAAATAAACCTACCATTGAAATGATACTGTTCTGAGACTTTTCATTTCTTTGTCATTGGACAAACTTACAAAATCAGTGAGGGGTCAAATAATTATTTCCTCCACTGTATATGTATATATATATATATATATAGCTCAATAAGCTAACTAGACTAAGCAACAAGCAATAATATCACAGAGACAGAGTGCCCAGCACCAGCGTACTGATTGCTATCATGAGCAGTGAATAAGAGCGAGGCAGAGGTTTAAATCCTACAAACCCCGCCCAGGACCAGCCCAACCCAGAGCAACCAATTGGAGTGTCAGCTGATCCTGACGTCGGAGAGTATAAGAGCGGCCCTGAGCCACGCGCGCCCTCTCAGAGACTCAGGGGAGGCGCGCACTCCCGTTCACTGCCGCAGGGATGCCGGGGATGCCGCCGGATGAGGAAGATCATGGCCACGCTCCGCTCACTGAGCTGCCGGCACTGGAACCGCTGACAGGTGAGTTCCTTACAGGCAGATTTGATGCCACAGACAAACATTTCAGCCCATATTTCTAGTAACCTCACAATAACAACCTAACAAGTGCCTAATTTGCTTGACTTATTAGAAGAAGTCATTTTGTGACACCATCGGATAACCTAAGAAGCACACCTCCATGTAGGAGTTGTTCCCTTGGCAAAGAAATAATTCCACACATGGAAAAAATGTGCAAACAGTTGACAATATTCCTTTTTTACACTTAATGAACTGGTGTACCAAATAAAAGGTGTTTAAGCCATTATGTGTAGCTGTAATCAGCTTTATGTTGGTTAAACAAGTCAGAAAGCATTGCCACGTTATGAGGGAACATGGCTTGAACATCCGTCGAGCATTCTGGTGGCCTCCCTTCCCTTCATCAGCCTTTGCTTTCCCTCTACACCAGCCCTTTTTCTCATCTCCCTGGATTATTATCTTCCCTCACCTGCTCAGTTCCCTGATAAATCATTCTTCTCATTTTCTCATCACATCATAGTTTTTACTTCCACCCCCCCCCCCCTTTTTTTTCGAATGTTAACACTCAGAAAATACATATTTCCATAATAACATATTGTCTTTTGATACAATTCACAAATTACAAGTTTAGAAACTGTTTATGTAAAGCAGATATTCAGCCTATAACACATATTGAACAGATCCTCTTCTCCTAGTAAGGATCCGCTCAGCTGGCTGCACAGGCAGACAGCTGTTTGACCATTCCTTATGTCTGAGGGATGCAGGTCTCTGGAAAGGAGACCTGGCTTCATCATGCAAGTTTCAGAGTTGCTTTGCTGAGGGATTTGCATACATGCAAATTGCCCAGCTGTCTCCTTTGAGGACTGGCAGTAAAAGAAGCTATGTTTCCCACAGTCCTTTGCTGGTCATTCCTTCAGGGTTTGTTGAAACACTCCTAGAGTGTCAGCCATGCTATATCTTGTCAAAGTTATCTTAGAGTAATTCCTGGGACTGCACTAGGCAGTTTCCCTAGTGCAGTTGGATTGTATATCTGTTTTGTCTGTCTGTTGCGATTGTCCTGTCCCAGCGGTGGTCAACAGGAAATCGTTCTGTTTGTCTGGGTGCTAACCGGAACAGCGGTTGTTACTGGTAGCCCCTTCTGATCGGTCTTGCTTGGATCGCACTAGCCTCTAGCGGTAGTGGCAGTGGATCCTTCTGTTCTGTCTTCCTGGATCGCACTAGCCTCTAGCGGCGGTGCTGTGGATCCTTCTGTTCTGTCTTGTCTGGATCGCACTAGCCTCGCGCTAGTGCTGTGGATCCTTCTGTTCTGTCTTCCTGGATCGCACTAGCTTCTAGCGGCGGTGCTGTGGATCCTTCTGTTCTGTCTTGTCTGGATCGCACTAGCCTCGCGCTAGTGCTGTGGATCCTTCTGTTCTGTCTTCCTGGATCGCACTAGCCTCTAGCGGTAGTGCTGTGGATCCTTCTGTTCTGTCTTGTCTGGATCGCACTAGCCTTGTGCTGGCGCTGTGGATCCTTCTGTTTTGTCTTGCTTGGATCGCACTAGCCTCTAGCGGTGTTGGCCGTGGATCCTTCTGTTCTGTCTTGTCTGGATCGCACTAGCTTTGGGCTACCGCTGTGGATCCTTCTGATCTGTTTTCTTGTTCCTGAGCTTAGTTCGCACTCGCTCTGACGGAAAGAGCAGTGGATCTTTCCTCTCGTATTCCTGTTTTCCGTTTGTCTGTCTTGTCTGATACGAACGCTTGCTGTAGGCTCGGTGAGGTAACTGCTAAGCAAGCGCTCGCATTCTTTGTTTCATGTTTGTTTGTTGGTGGTTAGTTAGGCGTGCTTGTCTCTGTTGTGCTTAACAGGCGGAGACCGCACTGTAAACGCGTTCGCTGTTGCGACTGAGTGCGGCGTTCGCGTTTAGTTAGCGTTGGTTATTTTCGTTACTTCTCATTGTTGTGTGCCTTTGCTACTCTCATACCCTGTCTTGCTTCAGCCTTGTGTCACCTCTGGCAGTCGCCTCTCTCGCGATTGCGTTCCTACTTTTGTTTCTGCTGATGTGTGTTCACCGTCGCAGGGTCGCGACTAGATTGGTGAACACACATTCATCCTGTACCTGTGCTCTTTCTCTTTAAGGGCTGTTCAGCCCCGCATTGTCTTGATCTGTACAGTCCCCGTCTGGCATCTGTGGCCGTGCAGTGGTTGTACTCGTCTGCACTCCACAGCGTCATCTGCCAGTGTGAATTGCCCTCTACTGGTGCTTGCACCAAAGCTGGGTTCCCCCTTCATACGCTTGTGGAGGGTTTTCGTTGTGTCAGTGCGCATCTTGTGTGCTGACCACGAAAACAATTCCGCAATCGTTACACTCCTGTAAAGTTATAATAACCTGCCGGGTCTTCTTGTTGCGAAGGTGCTCCGTGTCCGCTGGCTTCCAGCGCACAACGCCACCTGCTGCTGAAAATGCTATCGGGTTTCCTCTATCTCAAGTAGAGAGAAAGTTTTTATCAGGGGCGGGGCTGTGCCCCAGAAACCAGCGGACATAATGCCCCTTCACAAAATAAGACCCAGCAGGAAATTATAACTTTACATGATAAGAGGATCGTTTAATATGCCTTATAGGCTAGGTATCTACATTATGTAACAGTAATTGACCGCTCATTGATATATGTATAGCACTAGTGGCCTCTGCTTAGGCTAGGGCCACACTAGCTCCGGGTGCGGGACGCATCCGCGGTCCGGGCTCCGATTTTCAAAACCCGGAACGCAAACGGATCCGAGCTGCCTTTTTTGCAGCACACGTTTTGGATCCGCTTGCGTGTTTTTTGTTTTTTGCTAGAGGGGGTAGCAGCCAGGACGGGGGGCTGCGGGCAAAGCGGCGGCCAGGGGGGTCACATCCCCCCCCCTTGCTCACCTGGGTGCCCCTTGTCCCCGCTCCCCCTCCAGCTCGCATATAATGTAATAATTTGTACCTAATGAAGTTCGGCGAGCCGGGCACTTCCGCCCACACCGCTCGCCGTCACTTCCTGCAATGTCGCCCTCTGTATTTCAGTGGGCGGCATCGCAGGAAGTGACGGCGAGCGGTGTGGGCGGAAGTGCCCGGCTCGCCGAACTTCCTTAGGTACAAATTATTACATTATATGCGAGCTGGAGGGGGAGCGGGGACGGGGGGCACCCAGGTGAGCAAGGGGGGGGATGTGACCCCCCTGGCCGCCGCTTTGCCCGCAGCCCCCTGTCCTGGCTGCTACCCCCTCCAGCATGGCGGCCCCCTCCTTCACCATGGGACACTGGAAACTGATCCGTTTCCAGTGTCCCAAAATGTCAGTGAAGAGGGAGGCCCGTTTCCCCATTGATTTTCACTACCCGTACGTGTATACGGGTCCGTGAAAAATGCTGCAAGTCCGGACTCAGCGTTCCGGGTTTAAAAACGTATTCCGCGGATCGCACGCGGATACGTTTTTAACTTGAGTGTGTACTGTTCCTATTTTTAACATTGGTATCCGTGGCTACGTTTTTCGTCCGGGACAAAAAACGTAGCTACGGATACGTTTTTAAATCAAGTGTGAACTAGCCCTTAGTCAACGTTTGGTAAATTTGCAGTTTGCATGAAAGTATGGGAAACAGAACAAAAATAAAAAGACAGTTGTGAACTTTCATATACTAAAATAGGTCTATATTGTTTGAGAGGTACTTCACCATATACCCCTGTACTTCTTTTCATTCTTAAGCTTTTGGGCTTTTTGTTTAGTTTTTTTAAATTTTACAAACTAATTTTAAATGTTTGTTTTAAACCGCTTGGATGACATTTTCACACAGATTTTAGTACCATCTCTCTACTAACGTTTTCTCTCTACTACTGATCACCTCTCTGGTTTCCACCCTTTCCAGTACCCCCCCCCCCCCCCCCCCCAAACTGCTCACACTAAGGCGACTAATGGTCTGTTAACAACTAAATCCAAAGGCCACTACTCTATACTCCTTTTTTCCCCAGTCTACCTGTTCGCATGGTGCGCTGGTAATCACTCGGATTCTTTCCTATAAGACCCAGGTACTTCCTTTCTCTCCTCCAACTTCTCTAAAGGACATGTAGGCCTCCCAGTCTAAAATACTATTCTACTTTTCCCCATTCCCAGTTTGAATTCCTCAATCTCCATCCTTGGCCCTTTTCTCTTTTCTACATACAACGTTTGACTACTCAAATCTATTTTGAGGCTTGCACTTGAAATAGGGTGAGTGCTGATAATAGGGACTGCAGGACATGGGTGAGGAGGACTACAAATGGGGGGGGGGGGGGCTGCATATGGATAGAAGTGACCAGCAATACCTGACATTGGTGAGGAGGACTACAAATGGGGGGGGGGGCTGCATATGGAAAGAAGTGAACAGCATTACCTGGCATGGGGGAGGGGATGGGTAAAATGTTTAAATGCAACCCAGACAATTAGGAGTCTAGTGCCTGGTGAAACAGATTCTGTATGTAATAGAGGTTGAATTTATAAATACACTGGTACTTTTTAGAGCCACAGGTATGAAAACACATACTTACCTAAGAAGAGGGAAGCCTCTGGATCCAATAGATCCCACATCATTCTCTAGCCTCCTGTTGCCAAGCAGGGACCCCTGAAGAATCAATAAGGGTCTGTCAGAATGAACACTGGGGCCACGCCTGGGGGATCCAGAGGCTTCTCCTCTCCTTAGGTATTTGATTTTTGAACTTTTTTGTAACGCACCTTAGGAGCTGGAGACCGATGTGCTGTGGACAGTGACTCTTGCAACTTACTAGCTGAGTGCCCTGAAGTGAGAACAGGGCCTTACAGCTAATACGGGGCAGGAGCGCTAACAGAACCAATGGCGTGATGCCTGAGCGCGTGACCAGGACGGAACCGAATTGCTCCCACGGGCTGAGTCTGGAGGTGCAAAGACTCAGCTTCCAGGCTGGTATAAAAATTATGACTTGGTTTCTTTGACAGTCTGAATCGGTACTGAATCAAATCCTTGAACAAGGAGGGGGTCGCAACAGATCGGGTACTCAGACAGGCAGAGGTCAGCAACAAATCGGGTAGCTGAACGTAGCAGAGGTCAGTAACCAGTCGGGAAGTCAGCCGGGCCAAGGTCAGTAACGTGGAATCAGGAACAGGCAGATACTTGGATCAAGCACAGGAACACACACAAAATTAGCTGCAATACTACAGCACCAAACGGTGGCATTCTCCAGACTTAAATAGGCCGTTTGGCGGGAACACGTGTACGTCCGCACGCAATGACACATCAGGCGCATGCGATGACGTGGACAGATGCACGCAATGATGCACACACCCATAAAACATGCACAGACAGCAGGGGCATGCAGTAGAGCCCAGAGGACTCAGGGGCCCGGCGCTCGCCTGTGTACACGTATTAACACGCAGGTGGGCCCAGCAATCTATATATTTAAATCACCTTGATCTCGGCACACAGGTCACACAGTAACACGCAGAGGCAGAGCAGCATGCTTGGTGCTGCTGCCTCTAATCATGTCAGACTTGCTGTTACTGCCCCACCCCCTCAAGCACGTGGTGGACACGGAGAAAGAACGAAGATGCAGGCACCTCCGTAGTGACAGCCTGTCTCTAAGTTGCTGAAACTCCAAGGAGACAGAGGAGGAGAGAAGGCTTCCTGCAGTCCAGCGGATGGACTCCCATATGTAAGAATGTGGATTTTTTTTGTTTGTTTATGTAGCCTGTTCACTGTGCCTTTTATGTCACTGAGTGACGTTGGTGATGGAGGAGAAAGGATGGGGGAGTAGGTGTGTGTGAAGGTGTGTGGGATTCTGTCTCTAGTTTAACATTTAAAAAGACAGAGGGAGGAGCAGTTGTGAAGCAGAGGTCTTTCCCTGTTTAAATGATACAGAGCTGGGACAGGTGACATGGTTCAGAGAGGCGACAGGGAGAAGGCTGGATGTGCGTGTGTGTGTGTGTGTGTGGGAGGGGGGGTGCAGGAGTTTGAAGAGGGGCCCCATCCATGGTTTCGGGGGTGGGGCCCAGTGATTTCTAGTTACGCCCCTGACAGACAGGCAGCCCTTCAGGCACGCATGCGCACAGTATCACACTAGTGTGCAATGGCGCCAATGCCTCCGCTGTCACACACGATACCCAGTGTACATACCGCCGGGTCCCTGCACAAAGGCCCAACGATATGCACTAGAACGCCTGCCAGCATCAGTGTGTACCAGCCGCCACATCTGGACAGATAAGTGACCGTGACATTTTTGAAGCCTCGGGTTCTCTTTAAGTTCCCGAATAGCTAACATTTAGCAGTAATCTCCTCCTCTGAAAACAAGTGGATTTTTTTATTGAACCTGGACTATCTATTTTGTTTCCAAAACTTGAGTCTCTGCTTCCCTAGACATTCCATTCAAGGTGGAAACAGTTTTGTGTGTGGAATATCCTGCATGAGTGAAATAGAAGCATGTGTGTATTATAACAGGATCAACTTAATGGGGAATAAGCTTTGGGTTACATTAATATTCTATTACAGTAAAAACCTCATATTTAATAAATTTTCTCCCCCTTTTATTTTTTTTAAACATGACGCTTAGCTGTATTTTTTTAAGTCAAATGCCAATCCAAAGAACCAGCCTTCCCAAGACTTGATTTATGTAAAGAAAACAGCTTTTCACTGTTCCTCTCCATATATACATCTCGCTCAGCAGGCACAAAGCCCATCCGTTCCCCTGACCAAAATAAGGCGTTGTTATTCTAGAGCGCCAGAAAGGATTTCTAAACAAGGTTCAGCAGCGCACAGAAGAAATAACATTCCTGATGATGTATTTTAAACTACAATCTCTTGTCTGACATGCAAGGGAGGAGAACACAACTGCGACCTCAATGAAAACCATGAGACGTTAATGATGTGATTAAAGTAGACCTCTATCTAAAATTTTTCTTCTGAGGTTTTCATTGGCTGCATGCTTCACTGTATGTGACACAAGGCTCACATAACACAAGGCACGTTTTGCCATTGCGTTGCATTGCATTCCTGCTGTCATGGGCGGATTTCAGGCAAGGCCACAAAGGCCATGGCCTAGGGCACCAGAAAAGCAAGGGGTGGGCTGTGGGCAGCAGGGTGGCAGTAGCAGTTAGCCTGCCAAACTTCATCCTACTACACAGAGTTTGCACAAAGTAGTAGGCAGCTACTAACAACTGGATCTGGCACTTGGGGAGGAAGGGCCAGTGAACGGGCAATTACAGTGATCTCTGCCACTCACCAAATGTGTCATTTGCCATGGAGCTTACAATCTAATCCCTGTCCTCATGTCACTAACTGTCCTCATAGGATCCTACAATCTAATTCCTGCCGTGTTGATGGGGGGGGGGGGGGGGGAGAGTTCAGGATGCTGTCAGTCCAGGGGCAGCTGATGATAGTGGGCCTTGAGCGGTAAAAAGTACAAATCCGGCCCTGCCTGCTGTTACAGGGAACACAATGCAACTCTCACTGTGAACCTAGCCTAATCCTAACTCGCTGTATGCAGGAAGTTTCTGGATAACGTGTGTAAATATGTGTGCACAAGTGACATTGACAAGTCCATTGCAGTTCACACACATTATAACACATGCACTATGCAATGCACAGACAAGCAAATAGGACATTTATAGTAGGGAGTGAGAATTAGGGGATAGGGATGGGTATTGCAGCTCAAGGTCTAGAGAGTTTGCAGTGAGTTTCAGACATTACTTGCAACACTAAAGGGGTAACAAGGGTGCAATTTAATTGAACAAAACACTGGATTTGGTCATATGATCATAGGAAATCCCCACATTTAGCACTTAAAAACTAATTAATATTAAATAAATAATTAACATTAAATATGTTTAAAATGTATGAAATACCTTAATTTCTTTTCTTTCATATACTGATTCAATGGGTGTGGTTGGCTACACTCACTTTTTCAGATCATGGAAAAGAAGAAAATGTCAGCTAAATATTTCATTTTTGTGTTGTACAAAGCTTGTCACTAATCCAAGTAACACTTCCCTTTCCCACGAGCAGTTGTTAGGCAGTGGAAAGATTGCCGAACTCTCACAACTGCTTGCTGCTGCCTGGAAACTGCTCACTGCTTTTTGGTAACTGCTCACTGCTGCTTGGTAACTGCTCACTGCTGCTTGGTAACTGCTCACTGAGCGCCGCAGTTCAGCCACCTGTGGAAAGGGGCCCTAATTGATTATTCAGATGCTTGTTGTTCAAAGTGTGAACCGTCATTCAGATACCTGACGATGTTACAATAGCAATTCATGATGTTGATAAGTAGTCTACAAACACACATGCTGGTGCACATGGCAGGTGGGGGCCCGAGCTCGGCCACCACCCAGGACCCCCAATGTCCATGCAACACAAAGAGGGGGAGCGCAGATGAGCCCCGGTGCTCCCACCACCAGGGGATTCTCCCTCCCTGCCCCTATATTTGCTGAATGTAAAACACAAGAAATGCTCACTCCCAGCCAGCAATCCGCCATTTTATATGGTCCACAAACAGCTCGTCAGCCAATCAAGTGCAATAATATACACCCGTGTCTGCAGTACCAAATCTAGCAGGAGTTGCATAGGTTCAGCAACATTCAGGGGAGAGGCTTCAGTTGGACATAATCATAGATGATGTCACCAGCAGGGGGCACCACATGCAGGTATACTTCTCACTTTGGCCCCCCTCCCTACCTAACCACTCACCTGATACCGCATAGTGGAAGCTGCAAACAAAGAAATGTAAAAACACGCATGCTGGTGTACATGGCAGGCAGGGCCCCGAGCTCTACTATCGCCCGAGACCCCCAAAGTCCCCAGGCAACACCGAGAGGGAGAGTACGGGCGAGACTCGGTGCTCCCACCACCCTCCCTGCCTCTATGATAAGTAGTTTTACAAGATCCAAATGCCCCTTTTTTTAAATGTATTAATGTTTGAGGCGCTTATTCAAGTTTGTATGCCATTTTTGAAATTTCCTGCACATGTAATGTATCTCAATGGCATTGCATTTGATTTCTGATTTTGTGTGAATTTGTGTTTGCAAAATCTCTGCATTTAAAATTAGGACAGCAGGTTTCAGGGGCAAAGCCAGGATTTCCAAAAGGGGGGGATTCCCTTTTGGAAATCCTGAATGTCCGATCTGAATGTCCGATCTGCTCCGACAGCCAACATTGGTAGTGAAGGAGAAAGTGAAGCATTCACACAGCAGGGCACAGGGCTGTGTTCAAACCTGACTCTGTTAAGATCCCCAGAGCTGTTCCATGCTCTGTACACACACTGCTGTTCCGTGCTCTGTACACACACTGCTGTTCCGTGCTCTGTACACACACTGCTGTTCCGTGCTCTGTACACACACTGCTGTTCCGTGCTCTGTACACACACTGCTGCTCCGTGCTCTGTACACACACTGCTGCTCCGTGGTCTGTACACACACTGCTGCTCCGTGCTCTCTACACACACTGCTGCTCCGTGCTCTGTACACACACTGCTGCTCCGTGCTCTGTACACACACTGCTGCTCCGTGCTCTGTACACACACTGCTGCTGCATGCTCTGTACACACTCTGCTGCTCCATCCAAAGTCAACTGTAGCAGGGAAAGAAAGGGGGCGGTTCTGTGAGCTGCAGGATACCTGCAGACATTCTCAGAATCAGAATCAGTTTTATTTCGCCAAGTACGGCAAGAGCCATAATCGGAATTGTTTGTGGTACACATGGCATAGACAGAGTATAGACACACAACACATACAATTTGAAATGCAGTAGTCAGATAGTCTGATAGAGATGATGGTAAAGGCCCCGAGTCCCCCATTTCTGGATAAGAACCAAGGCAGGCAGCAATGGGGACCAGCTGACCAACCTGGCAATTAGAACTGCAGGCCGGTGTCTCAACTTGTGCCTGTCCCCAAACACTTCACCAGCCCTGGTCTGAGGGGGGATACTGGGCAGCTGTAATCCCTCTCTGCGTCTGCCTATGGGTTTTGCAAGATACTTTGCATGCAATTTTGAAGTTAATTAGATGGAATTTCCTGTAAATTAAGTGCATTAGTATTCATAGTAAAACTGCAAGGCACAATTTCACAAAACACACAGATAAAAATTGCAAAAACCCACATGAAAGTTCATATAAAAAAGAACACAAAAATTGCAAACACTTCCTAATGGCTGGTTCAGTCAGGCTCTTGCAGGCTGGGCGTTTAGGCAATGACACTCTTCACTAACCACTCAGAAAAGCGTTTGGCATGGGATCTCATAGGTTCCCATCATTTCTTCGTTGCATTGCATTTTGAGCCCTAGAGGACACTGAGACCGCCCAATGGAACCGCCACTGGACGCTACACAGAATTTCTCAACCGCAACGTTCGTGCAGTCACTGGCAATCAATGGTAAATGCATTGAGATGAATGGGACTGCTTGGCCTGAAGAAAAGCTGTTACTCATTTGCCTGAAACAGCGGTTAAGAATTTTGAAATAAAGAGCTATGTTCCACTAAGACAGTGTTTCTCAAACCTTTGCTTGTGACTCCCCAGTGGTGCATGTTTTTGCAGGCAACTTAACCTATGCAAAGGTGGGGTAATTAGTGTCTAGTGTCTCAGCTAGGTGAATTCCCTGTAGCTGAGATACTAATTACCCCCACCTGTGCAGGAGACACTGCACTAAGCTTAATTACATTATTTTCAGGAGTTGCTGACCCACTTCTGGACCACTGCCATTCATCTCAATCCAGGGTGTGTTCAGTCCCACCATTCAATGACGAGGATGGATGCTGGCAATCATCCACTTTAACCAACCCTAAGGCTTGGGACCCACTAGAACCGCTAGCAGCACTTTTCTAAGTGCTTGTAATTTGTAAAGCTTTTGCCAATGTAATGCTATGGATGATTTTTTAAAAAATCCCATCACTGAAGTAGGATCACACACATAGCATTTAGAAATGACTCAAACCTCAGATTTTGGGTTCACAGACCGCGGACGCAAACTTCCGCAAAAGTTCGAGTTTGCGCGAACCGGGCAAACCGCCATAGACTTCAATGGGCAGGTGAATTGTAAAACCTACAAAGACTGTTTCTGGCCACAAAAGTGATAGAAAAGTTGTTTAAAGGGATCTAACACCTGGAGGGGGCATGTCGGAGAGGGGTACGTGCCAAAAGTCCCTGGGAAAATTACGTATTTGATGCAGAGCAGGGTTATAATCCCTAATTGGCAGAAATCACATTGCATTACTAAATTGGAGGCATAAAGTGCTATAAAACATCTTGTGTGTATATACATGGATCAGGTAGTGTAAGTAGTGTACTGATTCACACTGACAGACCAAACTCACTGTTTAACGCACCGCAAATAGCTGCAAAGGGTTGTCATTAGTTGATCTCTGGACATAAAGGCCAGCTGTGACAGACAGGGCTGTATCTATGCAGTGTCACCCACAAAGCGAGCTATGGTATAGTAAGTTAAATCATACAAATACAGTGGAAATATATGCACTGGTAATACAGTGTGCTGGGTCTGGCACAGTACAGCAAGGGGCAGCTGCGACAGACAGGGCTGTATCTATGCAGTGTCAATGTCACACACAAAAAAAACACATCAGAAGAATATTAGCCCTCAAAAGAGCTTTTTTTGGGGTGCTTTCAGTAACAAATTTCAGCAAGGAGCAAGCTAACAAGAGCCTAACTAACGCTTTCCCTATCTCCAACAATGTCTGACTGAGAACATGTCCGATGCTGCTGCGTTTTTATGGGGGGGGGGGGGGGTCCAGGAGGGAGTGCAGTCTGATTGGCTGCTATGAGTCTGCTGACTGTGATGTAGAGGGTTAAAGCTTAGCCCAATGATGAGGTATGGGGGGCGGGTCGAACGCGCTATGTTTTCGCTACCTGCCTCGGATGCGAATAGCTCAAATCCACGCGAACTACCCGCCGGTTCGGGCCATCTCTAATAGCATTACATTGGCAAGAGCTTTTCAAATCACAAGCGCTCAAAAAAAAAAGGCTTAGAAAATCACTGCTAGTGGGTTCCAGGCCTAATTCATTTTAACAAATAACACTTAGTATTTACCCAGTGAGTACACAGAAAGGTGGATGAACAGTCCAGAAAGTCATACAAAACAGTAAGAGTTGAAAATCAATAAAACAATAAAACTCTTAGATGTATTCAATATACATGTCAGTGATCACTATAGCATAAACAAACTAAGCAAAATATCATAGCATTTAAAAATACCAAATACCAGTACTATTCTTAGAAATCTCTTGAAAAACCCGGTCATTGAGTTTGCCTTACAGATTATTCTGGCTTATGCTGGGAACACAGAATGTAAATTCCAGTCCAATCAATGGGAATTGGATGATTATTTCCGACCTGTGTTCACCTAATACTTCCTTTAATTCCACCCCCCTCCTTGTTTTAAGGCTATACCTCCCTTATCAAAATATTATAGATATCTCAGATAAAGAGAGCCATAAGGCCAATGTGTCTTAAGTTCCAAAAAATACGGTAATTGCCTGTTTTGCTTCTGTCTTTAACAAGGGATGCCTTAAACACATAATATGGCCAGGGTTTGTTCCCACTCTACCTCAATTAGTAGGAATTGTCTAATACAGGAAGATGTGCAGGCACAATTAAATATGATTAAGATAGACAAGACACCTGGTCCTGATGGTATCCACCCCTGGGTATTAAAGGAGTTGAGTTCAGTTATTGATAAGCCACTTTATCTTATTTTCTGTTATTCTCTTTCAGGTGGGTCAGTTCCTTATCATTGGCATAAAGCTGATGTTTTCCTCTTATTCAAGAAGGGGAAAAAATCAAAATCCAATTATAGACCTGTAAGCTTGACCTCAGTTGTGTGTAAATTGTTTGAAGGTATCCTAAGGGATGCTATACAAAATTATGTAGCACAGAATAATCTTATTTTAGTTCAACAGCAACTTTGCAAAGGCTTTTGATACTGTTCTCCACAATAGCCTAGTGCAGAAGCTGAGGATACAGGGACTAGGAGAAAATGTGTGTATGTGGATAAAGAACTGGTTAAGGGATAGAAGGCAAAGCGTGGTGGTAAACGGATCATACTCAAAATGGGAAACTGTTAGCAGTGGGGTACCGCAAGGGTTAGTACTTGGTCCAATTTCTTTTCAGTTTATTTATTAATAATTTAGTAGACGGAATACAGATTACTGTAGCCATCTTTGCATGCTCAGATGATACAAAATTATGCAGAATTACAGTATCAACACTAAGATGGATAGTGACATTACAACAAGATCTTGACAATATTGCCATATGGGCAGGCACATGGCAGGTGAAATTTAATGTTACAAGGCAGTACAAGGCAATACAGATAAAACAACCTGACTACACTAGAAGGAATGCTTAGTGCACTCCCAAAGAATTACTCTAAGATAATCTTAGCAAACAATTAGCAAAGGCTGAGACTCCAGGTAAGTTAGCAGGAACAAACCATCATGACCAGCAAGGGATTCTGGGAGGAAATGGTATTTATACTGCAAGCCACCAAAGGAAGCAGCTAAGCAATTTGCATGCCAAGTGGATGCAAATTACTCACCAGAGCAGCAGCTCAGCAAGTTGCAGAGTGAAGACAGGTCTCCTTTCCAGGGACCTGCAGCACTCAGACCTACAAAATGGTCAAAAAGCTGTCTGCCTGTGCAGACAGCAGAGCAGATCATTACAGAAGGGCATTCATGGCTATAATTACTAGGTAATTCCTGAAGAAGTTGATCCAGGGATTTATCTGACTACCATCTGGAGTTAGGAAGGAATTTTTCCCTTTTAAGGCTAATTAACCACTTGCCGACCGCACACTCATAACGCGCGTCGGCAAAGTGGTAGCTGCAGGACCAGCGACGCAGATCTGCGTCGCCGGCTGCAGGCTAATTAATCAGGAAACAGCCGCTCGCACAAGCGGCTGCTTCCTGTCAATTCACGGCGGGGGGCTCCGTGAATAGCCTGCGGGCCGCCGATCGCGGCTCGCAGGCTAAATGTAAACACAAGCGGAAATAATCCACTTTGTTTGCATTTGTACAACGCTGCTAACAGTAGCAGCGTTGTACCAGATCAGCGATCCCCGGCCAATCAGCGACCGGGGATCGCTGTCACATGACAGGCAGGAGCCTGTTAGAGGCTGCACAGGACAGATCCGTTCCTGTGCAGCCTCCGATCTCCGGGGAAGGGGGGGAGGAGAGGGAGAGGTGGAATCCTGCGGTGGAGGGGGCTTTGAGGTGCCCCCCCCCCCCCGCCAGCCACACACAGGCAGGAGCGATCAGACCCCCCCCAGCACATCATCCCCCTAGTGGGGAAAAAAGGGGGTGATCTGGTCGCTCTGCCTAATGTTTGATCTGTGCTGGGGGCTGTAGAGCCCACCCAGCACAGATCTCTGTAATAAGCACTGGTCCTTAAGGGGGGGTAAAGGCTGGGTCCTCAAGTGGTTAACTCATGCCTTGTAAGGTATTTCAAGCAACTATTTCTACAGCACTTCCACTGATTTTACTTGACATAATGAGAAATCAACAAGCAAGATTGTGCAGGAACTTGGGCAATTACTACAGATCAGAGCAGATGTTATTTGTACCTCCTGTTCCTTCCTTGGGACATTGCTCTGTCTGCACTATTTAAATCGGTCGCCCCCATGCAAGTGATGCCCAGTGAACATTTTGTATACACTTGTGTTTGAACAAAAGATATAAAACTAGCTTTATTAATCCGATAGCCCACTGGATTATATGGCCAAAAAGGCAGAGTCAGAAAGTGTTGCATTCATGCCCTGACAATACCAACCATATGGCCTTTAACATGGGGGACACCTTGAAAAAAAATAAATTGAAGAAGTAGAGATGATACCTTAGCTCTTCATATTAAGACAAGGGTGTTTGCTATTAGGGAGAAGATTGCAGCTCCATTTGCAAGATAACCCCCTCTGGTTAAAGGCTTTTTGATTATCTGGTTGGTATTGGTCAGTGTTTGGATCCCCACTCTCACTGTTTTTTCCTTGCTGGCAACCCAACTTTCAAGGTGGAGAAAGGGGTTAATAAGGCCTGGGAACGCTGATCTACACAATTTTGCTTCAATAAGAATAAAATAAATATTAATATGTTTTTTTGGTGTTTTCAGTAATGTTTTACAAAAAAAAATAAAAAATTCTGACAAAATTAATGTTTAAAATGCAGTATTGCTAGCTATTTGTTCAGGAGCGCTGCAGCTTTTTCCAGGGATGTGGGAGCCTTATGTTGAATTCACAGAATGATAGCATAGGTCATCTGTATACACATTCATACCCTGGTCTCTTTAGTGAATTGGCTTGTTAGCGCAACAGCAGAACACAGCCTTAATAAATGAGGCCCACAACATAGTGTTGAAGCCCCCACATCCCTACCCCCATGCTTGTTAAGCAATCTGCTCCAGATTATCATAGTTGGCCTCTTTCACACCTCTTGATAATCAGGTTTCTTCTCTGTCGAAAATGTTCAGCTCACTGTCCACATTAAGTGTCCTGTCACCATGGCGACAGAGAAGCATCATTCAGTGTACAGTACTTCAAAATTCATGTTGGCAATAGACTGAGCTAAAATATGATTTTATTAATATTCATTTACTTAAAAACAATGAGTATTTTGAACATCAATCCAATACGCAAAATCATTTTTTATTGTGAGTGGACTTTGGTCTGGGACCCACTAGAGGGGTTTTGGCAGTGTTTTTGGATTGCCGACAATAGATGTCAATTCCAAAAAACATAAGAGGTCACAGGCGCTTCTCTGATTAGACCAAGAGAAGCACCTATGACCTCTTCCATTAGGGGTCGGGGCTACGAATGTAAGCCAGACATCGGAACACCTGGTAAGTATAATAAAGTTTCGCTTGTGCGATTTAAAAGTGCTGCAGCAATTCGTAGTGACTTCCAGTGTAGACTTTTCCTATGTGGCAGCCGTTACAAACTCAGCCCAATGGTTCTAAAGTTCTAATAGCAACTATCCCACATTGCAATGGGTAGAGGAAGTCACAAAAATTAAGCTAATCAATGGTCACCCTGTAACCTTGACCTAAACGAACTAATTTGTAATTAGAATCACATGGTAGTTGTTTACAGTCAATATCTATTTTAACAGCAGCTCCACACTGACACGTTACACAAGTTATTTTTACACAGTAAGCTTTATTACTTTGTTAACTACTTGCCGACCGTGTCACGCCGGTGGGCTGTTAGACGGCAAAACCACCGTCTTTTATTGCCGTACAGTGCTGCGATGTAAGGCAGCACTGTACTGGGGACAGCCGTGTGACACGGCTGTCCCCCTGTCCCCCTGGGAGACATGACAGTGATTGGCTGTCATAGGCTGAAGCCTATGACAGCCAATAATGCTGATTGGCTGGCGGGGGGAGGGAGGAAGATAAAATAAAAATTAAGTAAAAATATTAGAAAATAAAACAAATAAATATTGATTAAAAAAACAAACATTGGGGGAGCGATCAGATCCCACCAGCAGAGAGCTCTGTTGGTGGGGAGAAAAAGGGGGGGGGGAATCACTTGTGTGCTGAGTTGGACGGCCCTGCAGCAAGGCCTTAAACCTGCAGTGGCCTATTTGTAAAAAAATGGGGTTTAACACTGTGGTCCTCAAGTGGTTAAAGTGGACCTGAACTCTTGCACAGGATAGAGGAAAAACATAGAGAAATACAACCTGTGGGTATTTAGAGAGTTTAGCCTAATTCCCCTTATCTGTTTCTAATCACAAGTTGTAATTTGATCCTTCAGCTGTGTCAGCTGACTGACACAGCAGAGAGGTTAATTGAAAAGCACAGGATGTTAACAATATGTCTGCTTCCATGAAAGCAGGAAGTAGATGCACTGCAGATTTTTTGCAAGATTTGTATTAGCTGTAACAAAGAAATGTTTTTCCTTAAAGGTTATTATGCTGGTGCGTATTTTTTAGAGCAGATAAGAAGTTCTGAGTTCAGGTCTGCTTTAAATTGCTATTTGTTTCAGTAAGTGCAATGATATTTGTTTCAATATCTACAGATCAAAAGCAGGTGGAGATTTGCAATAGGTATTGTAAAATCCCTGATGTGTAATTGTGAAAATGTCTTTATTCTCAAAGAAAAAAAAGCCTTCAGTTTCACTTTAGTCACAGCAGCAAGTGAAAGTAATCATCTAGCCCCTTCTCTCTCCTGGCTAGACAACCAGCTGACCCTTGTTGTTGCACGCTCCCTAATTAATATCAGCGCTGACATTTCTGTGTTGGAACAAGTATGCCAGCTAAACAGGAAACAATTTATGTCACCCAAAGCCTTTTAACAAATCGATGCGACTATTGCTAATAGCTTGTTTCACAAGATTAAAAGTGCTTAGCTGTGATCTTAGCTCGCAGTCTTCAGTCTGGATTGACCTGCGTTTCCGATGGTTGAAAAAAAAGAGGGGAAAAAAATTGTATTGTGGGTAATCAGCACCTATTTCCATCAACGAATCCATATTGTTAATATTTCTGGGATTTTAATGTAGTGACAATTTATTGCTGATCAAATGCGGTTACCTAAATTGCTGTTGCTAGTCGACAGTTTAACTGTCTTTATTAATTACGGCATAATTTAAGGCTGGAGCACCAGCACTTGTGTTGGTCATTTTTACGGTTCAGGCCGTTATCAAGCCCGTGACGAGCCGTTTTAGCATTTTCAATGGAAATTTGGTAATACGACGCGATAAAAATGTCATTTAATCCTGAGTAACGTTTTGTGTTTTATGCGTGATTAATCCCTGGGGACCGCGCACCTTCAAATTAACCATATACATTGAAGAATTATATTTAAGCCATTTTCTGATGTTTGGTGTACACATAAAACTGTCTGTTTTATTCGCCGGAATAAATACCATCTTTAGCGGCACTTGGGAATTGTGTTTTTCACATCCTGCTACAAGGCATTAGGGAAATAGATCCCCAGTTACTTTACAGGGAAGTTTATGAGCGCTAAACGCGGGGGAAAATATTTTGCCGTAAATAGACAAATAAAATAAAATGGCTTCTAAGACTAATTCAGCGAAACTCTCATCAATTTTAATGTTAGAGGTCTGAACTGAACAGGAAAAATTAGTGTTAGTCGCATTGACTTCATTAGCTAAAATGTGTTGTTACATTTGTTTTTACATTTAATTGGGCAGTGATGCAATCTCTTATGTGTAAGCAAATATTTGGGGCATGGATACTGGCAAGGTGAAGTGTCCATTGGGTTTGTACTCAATTATATGGCTTGGAGACTCCCGCAATGAAAGTTTTCTCTGAGTTCCTAACGTCAGCAGGTAATAAGAAAATTGTGGCCTTGGCATAAACTAATTAAGGTCTCCTTTAAGGTGGCACCAAATGTTGTTATGCAGCTGTTCTGTAGGCATGGTCAATGAACTGCAAATAATTCTGAGTTGATGCAGGATTATGTACATATTCCATACAGTAAATGCAGCATGAAAATGGACCAATCACATCCTGCTAAGGTAGAATATAATTTGTCCATTTTCAATCTGCATATATTTGCACACAAAATTGACCTAATCCCACATCAGCTTAGTAATATTTGCATCTCAATGACCATCCTTACTGCTCTGGCTGTCACTGACACTGAAATGCTGCAAGTATACTGTGTTCTGAATAAACACAGTGCCTTAATTCTGGGGTCAGCAAACATGAGCGTCTCAAGTATTGAGGGCAGGACAGTGATGTTGGGAAAGCCCACCACGCACCTCTTCACGTTACCAACATTGCCCGAAGCCCTGGCCAGACTTAGGGAGCAGATAGGACCCACTAGCGGCCAGACACACACATAACACCTCAGTTGCACATATTTTTGTGAAAAAAAGCTTGTATGGGGGAGTCCGCGAACTGTCCGTTTTCTTAAGTTAACTAGTAAGTATTAAAGAGAATCTAAAGTGACATTAGGGTGGCCAGCTTAACTCACCTGGGGCTTCTACCTCATGGGGCTGCCCTAAGACATCCTGATTCCTCGTAGTCGTCTCACTATTTTCCCTTCACTACTGTGCCCCTCCAGTAGACTCAGACAGTCGTCTTATACAAAGGAGTGACTGAGTGAGAGACAACAGGAAGTGTTTAGTGTGTCAAAGAAAGTGTTATCAGTGATAATTAATGTCTATTTTCAGGCCTCTCCCAAACTAACATAAACCTGATCTATGGGAGTCCTCGGTTTTTGGTTGAATTATCCCCACCATCCAGCTGGAAGCTGGACAGCCCTAATTCTTTAAGCAACTCACACCGAGCATGATTGTCCACCAGGCATCCTAGGCAGGTGCTTGGGGCCCAGTGGATGTAAAGGGGCCCACCTGACACCTTCTTTGACCTCTCTTTACTTCAGCTTACCAAAAGGAAAACAAAAGGTGCCCCAAAACTATTACATTGCATAGGGCCCCAGTACATCTTAATCCATCTCTGAACTCAGAGACAATCCAAATTCATCTTGACTCCATCCACATCCCCTGTTGACCAATATACTGTGGGGAAGTCAGTAGTTGTAGCAGCCATGCCTTTCCTCTAGATGGCGCTGATGAGAGAGGCTGAGTGATGCTAGCACCATGCCCCTAGCAGGCAGTATCAGAAGGAGGCGGGGCTGTTCTGATGACACACCAGCTTACCAGAAGCAGAGGAAGACCCAAATGGAAACTGCAGTGTGATGTCATCACTAGAACTTTGAGGGTCCAGGTCAGACAGACGGGGGGGGGGGGGGGGGGGTAGGGGGTTGAGTAGTGCTTATCTTAGTAAATTATTAAATATAATATTAATACATCTACACCTCAGCCATCTGACACATTGTGCAAAGAGAGGCCTAGAGAGCACTGGAGTTATAGTAGACCTTAACAAAGATTGGTGAAAGGCTAGTGAAATAAAAGTACAAATGTGCATGGAATGAAAAAAAGATCAGTGCTAGTCTACTTGAGGGGAGCCAGCAGGAAACCTCCTTGGGAACAGTTCTCCAATCATAGCACCCTCTACAGCCTGAAGTGTTGCAATTGGACAAATAGTGTGGACATCATTTACTACAACCGGTCAGAAAAGTTCATGAGGGTACTACTGTCCACCCTATCATGTTAGCTGAATTTCCTTGAATGTCTTGACCCAGACACCAGTTCCAAACTTTTTCTATCTGATAACAGTAGATTTTTTTTTAATAAATCCAGGCTAGGTTTACAAGATATACACTGTTATTGGACTGCTGTTCTCCAGCTTTCACCAAAGATCTCCAGCTGTTGGAAACCACGGCATAAATGTCAATCCAAAAATGCTCATTGAATATAAAAATTGAACTAGAACTTCTATTTTTTTTCTTTGGAAGCAAATAATTCTGTCTTTGATAACAGATCCACTTCATCACTGAATATATCCATATTTTAGGTATGGCACTTGAATGCTAAGGGTACTCTGGTTGTTTTTTTTTTATTTTATTAAAAACTAAAAAAAAATAAACCAAGTGGCTATGTACTTAAAAATACTGCCTGCGGCACAGATCCATCTAGCTAAGAACGTTTTCTTGATATCAGATAAGCACTAACGATTCCACTATTAATTAACCTTTAGCATCTTCAGTGCAGCGCTTAATTGAACTTCATTAGAGTGTGTGTGGTGCTCTACCTGACAAAGCTTTTGTTTTGCCTTCTATTTCCTCATCCCTCTATTTGCTGCTTTCTGATATCAAACGAACATGCAGCGACTGTGTTTGCAATTAAAGCCGCTGATGAGAGTACAGTCAGAAAAATAAATGAGAGAGATGATTATTATATTTACTCACCGTATAGTTGTATTTATTGGGAAACAAGACTTTACGTAAAATTTACATACACAGACAGCGCACAAGAATGCACCTTACATAGTTTGCGCAGTTAAGAATTACACATTCAATGAGTATGTTGCTTGCTTGGGTAAAGTACAGTATGCTATGCAAATACCGTAATGCACATAATACAAGCAACTCCTAAATTGTGAGTACAACACGTATAACACAAACTATGTAATGGGCTTTATTTATAAGTGTGATTTTTAAAAAATGTAAACCCTGCCAAACCCAGTGAACATTTCAAGTGAATCAGAAAAAACATAGGACCTGACGCATGAATCTCCTGTAAATTTGCAATGCGCAGATAAGTGGACGAATATTTTACCAGTATTAAAGTTACACTATTACCGTCATGCGCATTACCGGGGTGGCTAGCTTGGCGCATACAGAATACCGGATGCTGCCTCCTATCGTTATTAGCTGTAAAATTGCTGTGTGTTGTCTGTTGTGCACATTACCTTGGTAACGGGCATGGCGCTAACAGGGCAATGATCCCTGTCCCCCTAGCGTTAGTACTGGTAAAATTGCCATCTTGCTGTCTGCGATTGCCAAATTTTTCGGACATGTGTGCATAAGGCCCACTGATGTTTCCGGTGTCTGCTGGAGATCCTAGCAAGTGCAAATCTACTGGCTGTAATCCTGACAATTATTAATTCCAATCCATCTACAGCTAATTTGCAGATCTGGCTTTCTTCTGGCATTCCTAATCTGCATACCTTTGTAAATATGGTAGATGGTTCTCAGCCAATTGGGGCCACCTCTACCTAGAATCTAGCATGTGTATAGCAGCCCCCAAGCCCCCTCGATGCATTAGTGAGAGCATTGTTCTACTCACCCAGCCCACTGAGTAGTGCTCCAACATGTGCCACCCATCAGCCCTCCTCCCCCCTCCATAGCAACAGAACATGACGCTAGCTTGCAGGATAGCAATGCCTTTGTACAGAACTCAGCCTCAAAAAGTCACCAGATGGATTGAGTCCTATTCCTTGTGGGTGAGAGTTTTTGTACACGTGTACGAGGCTAACTTATATAGGCAGGTCAGTTAGAGATGGCCCAGCTTTGGAGAACTCATGGAGAAGCACATGATCAGTTTGATTAGCTGATAGATTTGTAAGGCTCTGATTTGCTGGTCATGATCATGTGTTAAACCAGGAAGTCATCACAGCAAATCAGAGGCTTACAAATCTATCAGCTGATCAAACTGATCATGTGCTTCTCCATGAGTTCTCCAAAGCTGGGCCATCTC
Source organism: Hyperolius riggenbachi (assembly GCF_040937935.1). Lineage (NCBI taxonomy): Eukaryota > Metazoa > Chordata > Amphibia > Anura > Hyperoliidae > Hyperolius > Hyperolius riggenbachi. The sequence goes on from NC_090654.1 coordinate 213,755,627, forward strand.
TAGTCAGCACTGTACAGCTACAATCAGAATGTTTTTTTATTTAGTCTTGGTTACATTGCAGAAGGATTAGAACCTCTATTATATATTCATTGCTGACTGGAGATTGGAGTTATTGTGCCAATGATACCCGAGGGCCCCGACATGAACTTCTATTTTCCCAATTTCTAGAGCTCTAGCTTTTTGTATGTGCCTTTAGAGCATTTAATAAAGCTACGTGGTGGCTTTTGTGATTAACACTCACCTTACGGGGCTGCAGCTCCAGCTTTGAATTCCAGCTCAGACACCGTCTAAATGGACCTTGTACAGTATGTTCTCCTTGTATTTACTCGTTTTTACTCAAGACACTCCAGTTTCCTCATGTTTTCCCAAACTATTTGTCCTAGATTGTGGTAGGGATGTTAGATTGTAAGACCCAATGCTGGGAGGTTTCATGTACGCTGTAAAGTGTTATGAAAAAATATCTAATGATCAGTTATTAGTAATAATAATAATCACTAGCTCTCTACTTCAAAAGGTCATAGGTAAATACATTTCAATATTTATTGTGTACATTGTAATAGCACTGACACTATATCCAAAGCACTATTCTCTGCTTCCTGCCTAATCTTACTAACCATTATTTCTGTAATCCTATCCTCTTTTCTTTTCCAGTCTAGGCAAAGGTGGATTAAGGCTTAATGGGGCCCAAGGCAAGGTAGTAGTTTTGGGGCCCCCTTGTGGTCTTTTTTTGGTAAGCTGAAGTCAAGAGAAGTCTGAGAATGTGGCTGGTGGGCCCCTTGACAACCACTAGGTCCCAGGCACCTACCTGGGGGATAACCCTGCTCCTAGTCTAGGGATATGCCTGATGCCTTAACTCTAACTCTTAGCATAAATTCTAGCTTAAAGGATACCAGAGCCCAAAAACGAGGAGAGCAGGCACTGATCCTCTTTAGGTTGGTCCGATTTAACTGCGCAGACGTTGGCCAGCCTGCTGCGTCCTATAGCGTGCGCCGAGGCCAGGAGAACACTGCGCATGCATATGACAACCTGTTTCTCCAAAGTTTTTGGGATCTGGTATCCTTAATTTTAGCGTACCCCAAATATAGTGCAAGACACACTCCCTGAGCTCCCCGAAACCCTATCTTCACCTGATCTTTTCTAATCCAGTCATCAAGTTATATTCAAAAGGGAATATATTTACCTATCAATATTTTCATGACCCATAACTGGCCCAGTGCTATCCTAGCTGAAACCCCACAGCAAAAACTCATTTAAATTATCCACTTTGTGTCCTCATCTCATTTCATAAACCCTAAGGCCTCTTTTAAACTAAATGCTGAAAAACTGATGTGTTTTAACTTTTCATAGCAGTGCATTGTGAAAAAGCTTTCAGTTAAAACACATTGGGCTTGATTCACAAAGCGGTGCTAACCCAGTTACTCAGCTAGCCCAGAGACTTTAGGCTTGATAACCATTGCACCACGCTGGTGAAAAGCCAGTTTAGGTGTGATAAGTTTAGGCGTGATAAGTTTAGATAAGTTTAGATTGCGTGCAAAGTCCCGCACGCAAAGCAGCGCCATTAAACTCTATGCGAAGTGCACCACACTTTGCTAGCGCAAAACTTTTGATCAGCTGTGCACTGCGGTGCTAACCCAGTTGGTGCTTAACCACTTCCCGACCGCCGTATATACAATTGGCGGCCGGGAAGTGGACGCCGCAAGGACCGCCGTATTGACAATTGGCGGCGGTCCTTGTATGGGCATGGGCGGAGCGATCGCGTCATCCGTGACGCGATCCTCCGCCTCCGCCTGGCGCCGCTCACCCGCCGCAACATCCCGCCGGCCATACGGAAGCGCCGGCGGGATGTTAACCCGACGATCGCCGCATACAAAGTGTATAATACACTTTGTAATGTTTACAAAGTGTATTATACAGGCTGCCTCCTGCCCTGGTGGTCCCAATGTCTGAGGGACCACCAGGGCAGGCTGCAGCCACCCTAGTCTGCACCAAGCACACTGATTTCCCCCCCCCCTGCCCCAGATCGCCCACAGCACCCATCAGACCCCCCCCTGCCCACCCCCCAGACCCCTGTTTGCACCCAATCACCCCCTTAATCACCCATCAATCACTCCCTGTCACTATCTGTCAACGCTATTTTTTTTTATCCCCCCCTGCCCCCCGCTCCCTCCTGATCACCCCCCCACCCCTCAGATTCTCCCCAGACCCCCCCCATGTACTGTATGCATCTATCCCCCCTGATCACCTGTCAATCACCTGTCCATCACCTGTCAATCACCCGTCAATCACCCCCTGTCACTGCCACCCATCAATCAGCCCCTAACCTGCCCCTTGCGGGCAATCTGATCACCCCCCCACACCAATAGATCGCCCGCAGATCCGACATCAGATCACCTCCCAAATCCATTGTTTACATCTATTCTCTCCTCTAAACACCCACTAATTACCCATCAATCACCCCCTATCACCACCTGTCACTTTTACCTATCAGATCAGACCCTAATCTGCCCCTTGCGGGCACCCAATCACCCGCCCACACGTTCAGATTGCCCTCTGACCCCCCTTATCAATTCACCAGTGCATTAATTACATCTGTTCTTCCCTGTAATAACCCACTGATCACCTGTCAATCACCTGCCAATCACCTATCACCCATCAATCACCCCCTGTCACTGCCACCCATCAATCAGCCCCTAACCAGCCCCTTGCGGGCAATCTGATCACCCACCCACACCATTAGATCGCCCGCAAACCCGCCGTCAGATTACCTCCCAAATGTATTGTTTACATCTGTTATCTTCTCTAAACACCCACTAATTACCCATCAATCACCCATCAATCACCCCCTATCACCAACCGTCACTGTTACCTATCAGATCAGACCCTAATCTGCCCCTTGCGGGCACCCAATCACCCGCCCACACGCTCAGATTGCCCTCAGACCCCCCCCCCCCCCTTATAAATTCGCCAGTGCATTAATTACATCTGGCCTTCCCTGTAATAACCCACTGATCACCTGTCAATCACCTGCCAATCACCTATCACCCAACTTTTGACAAAAAATAAAATCTTCTATGAACTCACCATACTCCTAACTGAATACCTTGGGGTGTCTTCTTTCTAAAATGGGGTCATTTGTGGGGTTCCTATACTGCCCTGGCATTTTAGGGGCCCTAAACCGTGAGGAGTAGTCTTGAAACGAAATTTCTCAAAATGACCTGTGAAATCCTAAAGGTACTCATTGGACTTTGGGCCCTTTAGCGCAGTTAGGGTGCAAAAAAGTGCCACACATGTGGTATCGCCGTACTCAGGAGAAGTAGTATAATGTGTTTTGTGGTGTATTTTTACACATACCCATGCTGAGTGGGAGAAAGATCTCTGTAAATGGACAATTGTGTGTAAAAAAAATTAACAAATTGTCATTTACAGAGATATTTCTCCCACCCAGCATGGGTATGTGTAAAAATACACCCCAAAACACATTATACTACTTCTCCTGAGTACGGCAATACCACATGTGTGGCACTTGTTTGCAGCCTAACTGCGCTAAGGGGTCCAAAGTCCAATGAGCACCTTTAGGCTTTACAGGGGTGCTTACAATTTAGCACCCCCCAAAATGTCAGGACAGTAAACACACCCCACAAATGACCTCATTTTGGAAAGTAGACCCTTCAAGGTATTCAGAGAGGGGCATGGTGAGTCTGTGGCAGATTTCATTTTTTTTTTGTCGCATGTTAGAAGAAATGGAAACTTTTTTTTTTTTTCTCACAAAGTGTCATTTTCCGCTTACTTGTGACAAAAAATAATATCTTCTATGAACTCACTATGCCTCTCAGTGAATACTTTGGGATGTCTTCTTTCCAAAATGGGGTAATTTGGGGGGTATTTATACTATCCTGGAATTCTAGCCCCTCATGAAACATGACAGGGGGTCAGAAAAGTCATAGATGCTTGAAAATGAGAAAATTCACTTTTTGCACCATAGTTTGTAAACGCTATAACTTTTACCCAAACCAATAAATATACACTGAATGGTTTTTTTTTAATCAAAAACATGTTTGTCCACATTTTTCGCGCTGCATGTATACAGAAATTTTACTTTATTTGAAAAATGTCAGCACAGAAAGTTAAAAAAATCATTTTTTTGCCAAAATTCATGTCTTTTTTGATGAATATAATAAAAAGTAAAAATCGCAGGAGCAATCAAATAGCACCAAAAGAAAGCTTTATTAGTGACAAGAAAAGGAGCCAAAATTCATTTAGGTGGTAGGTTGTATGAGCGAGCAATAAACCGTGAAAGCTGCAGTGGTCTGAATGGAAAAAAAGTGGCCGGTCCTTAAGGGGTAGAAAGCCCTAGGTCCTCAAGTGGTTAAACTTATCACGCCTAAACTTATCACACCTAAACTTATCACGCCTAAACTTATCACACCTAAACTTATCATGCCTAAACTGAGTTTAGGCATGATAAAGGGCTTTTCCCCAGCGTGCTAACTGTTAGCACCGCTTTGTGAATCAGGCCCATATAGTGGGAACTGTGCCATAGAAAAATATGGACATTACCTTGAAAATCAGTTGTCCTTTCAGTTATAATGGAGAGCAACTGAGATCATGTAAAAGGACCCTGAGTTGTTCTACAGACTCACCCAGTTACTTCCTCTCATGGGCTCACTCAGATCAGCAGTCTTGCACAATAATTGTTTCACCAAACTCTAAAATATGGAAGTATGGAGGGAAAAAGTGCAATGTTATTTACTAAAAACATTTCAGTGGAATGTATATCGATCTCTGGGAGATTATTTTTTTTCGCTCCATGAAAGCTTAGGTACCCTTAAAAAATTATGTCTTATTATTTGTCATGAAGGCCATTTTAAATCTCATCTAGTGATATTTAAGGTGGACATTAACAACAACAATTCCGCAGCCAATCGATTGTTTTTGATAGCCCCAGTAATTGATTGGAAACGATTGGTCATGCCAATTAACAGCTAAATTCCCACTAACCAATCTGATCATATTGATGAGATTAATCCAAAAATTGAATCAATTTAATTAATCTGATTGTTTCTGGTCACCACGGGACTTGTATTTAATGGCCATCTTTACGCGGAGAGAGAAGCAAGAATGTCATCTCTGGACAGATCGATATCTGCTCTTGCCAAGTAAAGCCTTATACACATGTATGAGGCATGTCAACCAGTGGGGATCAGGACCCCATCCCATGGATGACATTGCCAGGTCTGACTTTACAGTTGTGTTGCATGCCAACAGGCTAGCAATGTGTTCTGTTGCTATGTGAAGTAGGGGTGGAGAGCCAATGGAGCGTCGTGGGTGTGAGAACACGTGGGAGCCAGATAAGTGAGAAGGACAATGTTCTTGGCTGTTGTTCAGCCAAAGCAATCCACCAGGCTGATTGCTCACCTGCTGTAGTGTACACATGCTGGATTCTCAGCAAAGAAATTCGTTGTTTGTCTAGTGCACAGGTGTTCAATTCCAGTCCTAAAGGGCCATATCCATGCTAGTGTTTAGGATGGACTGAAAAAAAAGGAGAAATCTGTTCTACTTGATGAACAACATAATGCGTTAGGACCTCGGCCTTTGAGGACTGGAGTTTGACATCCCTGGTCTAGTGTGTATACACAACTTTAGGGCATAAAGGGAACACTAAACAACAAAATGTAACTCCAAGTCAATCACACTTCTGTGAAATTAACCTCTTGAGGACTGCAGGGCTAAACCCCCCTAGTGACCAGGCAATTTTTAGTAAAAAAGGCCACTGCAGCTTTAAGGCCAAGCTGCAGGGCCGCACAACATAGCACACAAGTGATCCCCCCCCCTTTTCTCCCCACCAACAGAGCTCTCTGTTGGTGGGGTCTGATCGCTCCCCCATGTTTATTTTTTTTTATCAATATTTTTGTTAGTGATTTAAAAAACAAACAAACCTGTTCATTTAAACCCCTTCCCTCCCTCCCTCCCCCCAGCCAGCCATTCATGGCGATCAGCTCTCACAGACTTCACCCTATAAGAGCCGATCCCTCTCTTGTCCCCCAGGGGCAGCGTGCGCGCGATCTCATGCAAATTACAGCCCCAGGACTTTACGGCAATTGGCGTTAGGCGGTCCTGGGGACTGCCGCGGCGGCCACGCCTATCGGCGTGACGTGGGCGGAAAGAGGTTAAACTGTCCACTTAGGTAGCAACAGTGATTGATAATCAATTTCACATACTGTTGTGCAATGTAATAGACAACAGATGGAAATTATAGACAATTAACAAGACATCCCCAATAAAGGAGTGGTTCTGCAGTTGGTGACCACAGACCACTTCTCAGTTCCTATGCTTTCTGCCTGATGTTTTGATCACTTTTGAATTCTTGTGGTGCTCTTACTCTAGTGGTAGCATGAGATGGAGTCTACGACCCACACAAGTGGCTCAGGTAGTGCAGCTCATCCAGGATGGCACATCAATGCGAGCTGTGGCAAGAAGGGTTGCTGTGTCTGCCCAAAGCATGGAGACGCTAACCGGAGACAGGCCAGTATATCAGGAGATGTGGAGGAGGCAATATGAGGGCAACAACCTAGCAGCAGGCCTGCTACCTCCGCCTTTGTGCAACGAGGAACTGGAGGAGCACTGCCAGAGTCCTGCACAAATTTGCATGTGTCTACTTAAACGGTTTGAAACAGACTCCATTAGGTGGTATGAGGGCCCACGGTCCACAGGTGGGGGTTGTGCTTACAGCCCAACACTGTGCAGGACGTCTGGCATTTGTCAGAGAACATCAGAGAGTGCCCTGTGCTTTTCACAGATGAAAGCAAGTTCACAATGAGCACGTGACAGATGTGACAGAGTCTGGAGACGCCAGGGAGAATATTCTGCTGCCTGCAACACATTCCAGCATGACCGGTTTGGCAGTGGGTCAGTAATGGTGTGGGTAGCATTTATTTGGGGGTCCACACAGCTCTCCATGTGCTCGCCAGAAGTAGCCTGACTGCCATTAGGTACCGAGATGAGATGCTCAGATCCCTTGTGAAACCATATGCTAGTGCTGTTGGCCTTGGGTTCCTCCTAATGCAAGACAATGCAGTTCCCGCAAGACAAAGGCATTGATGTTATGGGCTGGCCTGCCCATTCCCCAGACGTGAATACAATTAAGCACATCTAGGACATCATGTCTCGCTCCATCCACCGCCACGTTGCACCACAGACTGTCCGGGAGTTGGTGGATGCTTTAGTCCACGTCTGGGAGGAGATCCCTCAGGAGACCATCTGCAACATCAATCAGAAGCTTGCACAGGCATTGTAGGGAGATCATACAGGCATGTGGAGGCCACACACACTACTGAGCCTCATTTTGTCTTGCATCATTACATCAAAGTTGGATCAGCCTGTAGTGTTTTTTTCCGACCTAAAATTTGAGTGTGACTCCAAATCCAGACATCCATGGGTTTTAAATTTGATTTCCATCAATAATTTTTGTGCTATGTTGTTGTCAGTGCATTCAACTATGTAAAGAAGGAAGTCTTTAATATGAATATTTCATTCATTCAGATCTAGGATGTCTTATTTTTGCATTCTTTTTATTTTTTAAGCAGTGTATATGGTTCTGGTACAGCAATCAGCTTTCTGTACTGACGCATTTTTGCTTCAGCATTTGATTGGCACATTTTCAAACATCATCTATTTGCTGAAAATTGGCATTAAAAAAATCACACCAACTCAGAATTATTTGCATCTCATTAACCTATTAGGACATAGTAGGGTAGCTGCAATCAGATTAGCACTTATGAGGATGCATTTCAATTTGTGTATGCACCTGCAGGGCATCATTTACTAAAGTTATACAATAAATACTGGGGTTCAGTGGTGGATGTAAGTTATCCAGCAATCCTGCTATAAATTATTTTAACACTGCAATTAGTTGGCAAAGGTCTGCAATCCTTTCCTGGGTCATAGCAGAGACTCTAATAAGCTATTAGATCGATCAGTTTGTTTTCAATTTAATTTTTGTTTAACCTAAATCTGTTATTCTGTAGTAATCTGGGATGATATCTTTAGCCAAATCAGGTGGATCAATTCAGCCTAGGGATGGCTGAAAGGTATTGTTCTCCACACTCACTGCGCCCACTGTGTGATGTCACATCTGTGCCGCTCCATAGGACCTCCGCCCCCCACAATGCAACAGAACACGTTGTTGACCTTCAGGCTATGTGTCTAAACAACCCTTACCCAGCGATGTCAGGCCCCGATCATTGTCAGGCGGCATCCATCTATCGTGTTCACGTGTCTTAACATGACCAATTTTACAGACTATAAGGATAGCTGTCTTATGTATGAGAAAAAGAGGTACATAGTTCCTGACTGAGGGAAAGTACAGCGTGATTGGCAGGAGGAACTCTAGTCACAGACTTGTTTGGTCAGGGCCCCACACCATTTATTTTAGACCTCTTAAGCAGTATATCCACAACTGTCCATCTTATCGGACATACATTAATATACACTATTACGAGTGTTTTTCAGACTGTAATAATTTTTCAATCACTCATGGGAGACAAAAAGGCAAGTATGGCACGTCAGAACACCTGATCTGCATACTCATTCCAGTGGAGTGATTTAGAAAGGATGGTACCTGTACCTGTATTTCGTGGCTAAATAAATTAAGTTCATATTGTAGAGTTCTGGAGTCCAACTCCCGTCTTTTGAATGTTATTTAGAAAGGATTATTGGCAGATGATCTGCATTAAAGCCTCAAAACTAATGTTAGAAGGCTACCAATGACCATTCCAAATTCCCTTCCGCATACATAAACTTTGAGCTCCAGGAAAAAAATGAATTTTGAAAATGTTGAAAGGGGTTTTAATCAATTTGGTGTGTTTATTGCTGTCAGTGTTCTCCAATGGGAACATGTCCCACAGAATACTAATAAGGACAGCAATAAATAAAATAATTGTTTGTATAATGGAGAAACACCCTTCAAATTGTGTTGCTGTCCCTCATTCCCTCTTAGTAGGACCCCAATGGTTCAGATCAAACTCATAAAGTACATCAGAACTCAGAGGGATATGGAGGCTTACATATTTATTTCCTTTTTAACAATACTAATTGCCTGGCATCCTGTTGATTTATTTTGCTGCAGTAGTTCCTGAATCACGCACCTGAAATAAGTATGCAGCTAATCTAGTCAGGCTTCAGTCAGAAACATCTGATCTACATACTTGTTTAGGGTCGATGGCAAAGAGTATTCAAAACAGAGTCTCAGCTGGAAAGCCAGGCATTCTGCCCTGTTTAAAAGGAAATAGATGTCAACCTCTATATCTGTTTGAGGAAAAGATTCCTCCTGTGGAAGCAAGAGGAGCAATCTGAATGTCGAGTGGGTGTAGAAAGATCCTTGAGTGGTCTAAAGGCAGCCATACACTTGTCGATTGCCACCAGATCGACCAGCAGATACATCCCTCTGTGATCGAATCTGATCAAAGAGGGATCTATACTGCAAACAGATTTTGAATTGATTCAACTATGAAATCGATTCAAAATCTGTGGAGCGTGCAGGCAGCGAGGGAACAGAAGAAAAGAGAACGCACTCAGGACAATTTGCCAACTGGCATTGGAGTGAGCTCACACTGAAATGGTGCTAGTTAGCTGGTACGGTTTTGCCGGCTATCAGGCTCGCGTCCCTCTGAGCCGGGGACCAGGCTTAGTGGCAATCACGTCTTTGCCATACTCCTCGTTCCAATGCTAATTAGTGCTGGAGCACAATAGCACTGCCCACTTTTGCTGAATTTGAGTCACACACTGCAAGTGCTCCGCAGACAGACGGGCAGCTAGCTGAGGCAGGACAGGAGCGGCGAACCTCTGTGCACTGTATGTGCAGGATAACCAAACCACACAAGAGCCCACATGTAGCAGGTCCCGAGCCCCTGGGTGACAAGCTGTTAGTTTGATGATGTAATGAGTGCAGAAAGGACACAGTTACTCCATGTGGATGAAGAATACTTTGTTTCATTAAAGGTGCAATGCGCTTTGGGGAAGTAATGCATCACCTTTCCTCCAGTTGGTGCATCAACTCTTTCATGGTGTTGTGTTAAACATCCATATGCGCTTTGAATAGTGGTAATCATTAATGAACCATTCCTTTTCCTCCATGTCCACCTCTCTCATACAATGGCTAGTCTTGTTTTCCACTATCATGTGATTATTATACAAACAGTGCTGGAGGGGATTGTAAAATGTGCACATAATGGTTATAATATTTCTACAGTATCCAAAGCTACTTTTTTTCTGGAGTTGGCTTGATGCTGAATTCAGCAGTGCTTTTGAATGAACACTTAAAATATGTCTGAAACATGAAAAGACAGGACAACAGAAACTACCAGTGTGAACAACCAGCATTTTTATTGCATTTGAGAATGCTATACTGTCAGTAATCAGTACTGACTACACAACATTTTTTTATTGTCTGTATCAACAGACATGGAATGATGAAATTACAGTTGATGTAAGGAATGAGTTTCTTTTTATGCCTTTTGAAAAACAAAATAATCTTGTTGACTGGCAGCACATATACATGAAGCACCACACTAACGATCCAGACTGTACCATTGTCATCAAGGCTTACGAGTTGTCATAAAATTGTGTACTTGAGGTTGGGCCAAGGTCGTGTTCTCTGGAAAATCTGGTTTTGCAGACCTCAGAGTGAGTGCTCAATCATATAAGCAAACAAGTATCTTACAGGATGTTGGTTACATAAAAAAAAGCCTGTAGCCTGTAAACCTGTACAGGTATAGTCTCTTTTTGTTTTAATAAATTACAAGTTTTTTAATGGTCTGAATTAAAATGTTTTAAACAACCTCAATATTCAAATTAGAACTAAAATTGCCTAAACGGGAAGAAAAGAACTGATGTATCCTTTATTTATACAGTGCCAACATATTGTACAGCACAGTACAAACTACATAGAATCATATACATCTGTCCCTCAAATGGGCTCACAGTGTATTGCACTCATTATATATGTATATGCTGGGGTCAGTTTTGGGATACAAGTCATTGACCAACATATATGTTTTAGAATTTGGGAGAAAACAGAGCACATAAAGGAAACCCATGTAAACACGAAGAGAATATAAAAACTCCAATCACCTAGTGAATTTGGTGTAAGAGTCAAGACCCTAGGGCAAAAAGGCAAAAGTGCTAACCACTTAGCCATGACTGGTCATATTATGAACAACCTAAGCCTTGATTTCAACTCTCACTGGCAGTGAGATGCAGAAATCCAACTTTTTGTTTTTGTTGTTTTTTTAAAAAAAGAAAGAAAAATGTTAACAAGGCAGGGAAACAGAAGGCTTGTTTGACTCATTCCTGACAGCAGTTTACCTGATACATGGTAGTACTTTGCTAATGTACGCTTTTCTTTGAGAAAAAAAAAACACATGTAACAAATCGTCTTTACATCTTGGCACCTTGTAAAGTTTTTCTTTTTCTTTTTTTTTTTTGTTTAATACAAAAGTTTAATAGTTTGACACTCCCCGTTAGTTAGTCAAGACTTCACTGATAAACTTTGAATGTCTGAGCCCAGGAATCGTCATGCAAAATATTTACTGCAGGAGGAGAAAACACTTAAATTTTTTTTTTCATTTTTCTTTAAACATATGAACCTTTCTTTTAAGACGGCCAGAAAAGGCAGTGGTAGTATAACATAAAGGGGTTGGAAAATATTTAAAAAAATAAAAACAGCAAAAAACACAAGAACTGTACAAAATCATTGTTCAATGATAGAAAAAAAAATATTTGTCAACTATGTTACAAATTGAAAGCGAAATAGTCAGGGAATTTCTCCCACCTTGTCAGCAAATGTCATCCATATTTTTTGAAGCAGGGATAACTAAATACATTGTACATATGCAGCTCATTTCTGCAATTGTTACATACAGTAGTTTTTTTTTCCAAAGCTATTTTAGTATAGTTAATATAAAGCAGTTGCACAAGAAAGCAATGGTGTTTGACAAACAAATATGCATCTATTCCTTGCAAGGAATATTTTTTTAGAAAGAAATAAAAGTATAGAACAAAAATTATATATATTTATATATATATTATCAACCTCATCCCCCCTCCCTCCTTTAAATACAAACGGTCACATAGACAATTTATGTACACTGTGAGGAACTTAGATGAATGGCAACAAAATGCAAAACAAAAATAATAATAAAAAAATACACACATAGTGGAGATTGCTGTAGGATGAAGCCTGAGTTTTGTTTTCAGTTGGTCTTTACACAAGTCTGATGCTTGCATGATATGTAAAAGTGAATGTTTAAATTTTCCTATACGTTTGTTGCAAAGTAAGCATGCAAGACGTACATTTAAGTGCAACTAAGTGAAATGTAACTGTGTTTTATCCATTCCGTGGAGGGTTGAATTGAGGTATGCTTATAGTTACTCATGCTGCTGAGACAATTTATATGCCCAATTATTCATGCCAAATATGAACAAATCCACCCACCCTCTATCTTCTTTCAGATAACCCAAATAACCAGTTGCCTAGACAAAACACCAAGCTGCTTTTTTAGTGAAGTCTTAGCATGGTTTTCTAAAAACCACCTGATCTATGTTTAAAGAAAGGAAATTAAAAGTATTCATGAATATGTGATAAATGCCTATCACATTCATGCTGTATAGATCAAAAAGTAACTGCATTTTTTGGGGGGTAAATATATTTTAAAATGTACAATGGGGGTCATTCCATGTCAAGTCAAAACATCTTTTCAGATTGACCCCCTCAGATTTTAATGATTTTTTCGTTACTTTCTGATATCATTGTCGAATGTAATTATACCAAAATTTGGTATAATTACATTCGACAATGATATCAGAAAGTAACGAAAAAACCAAATGTTATCTCTCTGAATTTAGTAGTTTTTGAGTTTCAGCCTTTCAAATTTTTCCTGAAATCACAAGTCAGTCTCATTATTTATGATACTGCCTGACTCACATTTGACATATCAGATTCAGTATTTTGAATTGGAAAAAATATAAAAAAATGTATCAGACTAAGTTCACACAGATATGTAACTACAATGTAAAAAAATTGGGGGGATCTTACATTTTGAGGAATTATGAGTTACAAGTTACTGAACAGTGTACAACAGGAGAAAAGCACTATACAAATGCTTGGATTATTATTATTATTATTACAGTGCTTAAAAAAGTAGACAGTTCATTTAACCCTGTCCAATCCATTTTTGGATCACCCCCAATCCCCCCCCCCAGCACTTAAGTGTGTTCCGGTGTCCCCCCTGGATGTGGTTGATCCAAGGAGTGATGAAGCAGTGGAGATCCAGATGGTCTCTACCTCCTCACACTAGAGTGAACCCAGCATCTGGAGGAGGGGACAAGGACCTCAAGACCTTCATGCTGTAGCTCTGCCCCATTGCACTTGCACTTCCATAAGTACGTGGCATGGCTTGGTGCCGCAGGGGATTAAAGTGATCCACATAGGGTGACGTCATGGCAGCAACAGAACCCTTAGTGATGAGCCCAAATACCTGGCACAGCCCAAAATACCTGGCACAGCCGCTGAGGATAGGGCAGGTGACAATCAGAGTGTCAAACTAAGTCGTACACTTTGAACTAAAGGGCCTGGTGTTGTGCCGGACTTTATCTGGCAACAGCACCCCCTAGAGGCAGTCATGTTTTGGACTAGTGTTTTTAATTGTCTCCAAAATGTTTACTTTTTTTAGAATATGAGACCTACAGCAACTATCAGTTGCTGGGAAATTCTGATAGGCTGTAACTGATAGTCACTGACCTTAAAGAGCTAAAATCTGGTATAAGTCTATATGGGAATGGTACCAACAAGCAGCCAAATATATATTGCAAAAATAATAATAATATGCATAAATTCAAATTTTGTTGATTTGGCATGGTATGACTAACAGGGGAGAGGAAGAGGGGGGCTTTTTTTTTTCGAAATAAGGTTCTAACCATTTGCTGTATTATATATATTTATAATGTTGGCTTTAAAATATTATACACAACTTTGTGAAAACTGGACCTGATTTCAATGCAGTTGTATAATTCTTATATTTGTTTGCCTGCTGTGTCCATGCTTTTAAAATAACTGATGAAATTTGTATCAAGTTTCAAATTATCTTTTGGTATCAAGATCTTCAGAAAAGTGCTTTGGGCATTTTGTTTGCTTTTAAATAGCTTATATACATAAAAACAAAAAAAGGAATTGCTATTTATAATGTTAAATACAATCTCACGTGATGATGGATCAGACTGCACAAATCCACTGTAGCCAGAAATGAGACAGGAAGAATTTATGATCAATTCTTCAATAAACTGATCAAAGCAAAAGTGTCATAAGTTGAAAGAGATTTTAATATCATTCTGTAGCTGAAACTGTTATTTGATAACATCGTATCTGTATATTCTTTGGAAAGACTACGCTGTGAGTTCACCAATGCATGCATTGTTTTATAAAGACTTTGAATATAAAGTTACTAATGTCACTCTATCAATGCATTGGTGTTGGTCTTCAGCATCCTAAGTGGATTAATTATTTTATGTACTTAAAACAGGATCTATGAAGGATGAAAATTGCAACTTTCAAAAGAAAGAAATACTGTTTCCAGCAATATGTATGTTAGAGGGTTTGATCACACTGGAAAAAAAATAATAAAAAATTAAAAGAAATAAAAAATTTACTTTGGTTTTAAAGTAGATGGGTTTAGGGATATAATAAAAAGAAAAGAAACAGATTCCTACTAAACTAATAGTAAACATTATCTATACCCCCCCTTTAAATTTAATTTTCTCCTTTGATGAACAACAAGCGGATATTTGGCTTGTCTAAAATATAGGTAAAGCGTAACAAACAATGTATTTCACCTTAATGTAAAATCTTTGGTAGTTGTAGGGCTGTTATGAACTACACAGGCGACTGTAAAATTAAAATGTCATTGTGAAAATTATATTAATGAAATGGTGCCTAAACAGTGCATGTTCTAAATTTTATAGCTAACATTCTGATTTGTTTGGCTATTAAAGCTCTTTGTTTTGCAGCTTTTAAAAACAGCACATTTCTGATCCAAGTGTTTCGTGTGTCAATGTGTCTGAAGAAAGAACAACTGCCTTTGTTGCCAGGGGCAACTAGAATCTACTTTTTCCTATTTCAGTGGACAAAAAGAACTAGGTTTTCTTCAGATACTTCTGCATTTGATGCTACATGTCTCCCCTGAAACACCTAATCTGTTTCCCTCAAATGTTCATAAGCATATCCAGCATGCAAGAGGTTGAACAAAGAGCAGAAAAAAATGCTAACACAAAGAATTAAAAGTGGTTGAATAAAAAAGTAAAATAAGGCTGCATGACAGTGGTGAGAAAATGAGCAAATGTATATTATTTAAAGCACAGTCCCATGTTTTCACAGTTATAATAAGACTTTTCTAAACTGAATATAAAAAAAAAGAAAAGAAAAGCAACTGTGGTTTAAATGGTGACTAAGTGTGAACAGGAACCATTTAGCGAAATGTTAAACTAACCCGATGTGCAGTCCGTGGAGGAAGTGTTAAAATACCTGTGCTGCCGCCACTAGCTGATGCGCTGTGTGACGCGCTACATCTTCCTGACACTTTCGCCTTGACAACTGGAAGTTCGGCTATGAAGGCAGAAGTCTCAGGAAGATGAAGAGCAGCATGCAGTGCAGAGGTGAGAGGTGACAACAAAGGTAAGCTATCCCCTTCCTCCATGAACCATTCTTGCTCATCCCGATAGTGACACCCTCCATGCTAAACATATACAAAAAATACAAAAATGTAAAAAAAACTAACAAAAACATTTTATTTGGATGCCTTAACATTTTGTTGTTGTAGTTATGAAATATGTATTGTTTCAATGCTGAGAAAAGGCAGAACAGAAAATGGGACTACACTTTTAATAAATCCTCTAAAGATGTCATTCTATAGCTTAGTTTGATTCTGAGGCATTCTTCAATTATTAAAGAATAATTTACAAAATGTCTTAGCAGTGCAAAAAATGCTCTGCAATTCACTCTCTGTGATATTCTAGGGTCATAATTAATCGTATCATTTACAATATTGGCGGTTACTGATGCCCTTACTTGAGGACAATCAAAACATTTTACTGCAAGTCACAATGTCTACTGTGGGTAGCTCTTTCTTACGTGATTTTATTACTAAACATCTTGGAGAACTAAAGGAAACTATTATGCTCTGTATTTAAATTTTAGGCATTGTGCAGGTAAGAGCAAGGATGAAATATGGTTTTCCACCAAATACTTGTTTTAACTTTTCCTTATCAAGACCTACAAATACAATACTAAAGACGTTAGCACAATCTTATCACAGAAGGGAATGTATACAGGTTTCCTTTGTGAGCATGTAATTTGCACCAATCTTAAAGGGCACCTAAACTCAGATTAATACAGGGGTTGTTAATATTTATTTCCTTTTACAAAAAGTCAGTTGCCTTGCCCTTATGATGATTTTTCTGGTTTTCGTATTTTCCTAGTCACACACCTAGAAAGAGCATTTGCACACATGTTCTAGGTTAGTGATCCATAGGGCATACGCTGCAGAAAATAAACACAACAGCCAGGGAAGCAGCATTTCCAAAGGAAAGTTTGCAATGGAAATATCCATGTTCCTCTCAGTTCAGATTTATTTATGGTCTTTCAATCTACTCGGGTTCTCAGCAGATTTTTAAGTTTCTTTTATGCTGCCTTATCTATCTACCCATCATTATTTTTTAACCTGCATAAAAAGTGCTATTTTTAAATGCAAAGGCTAGGGAAATGTATTTTGCCTTGGCGATTGACATTTTAGCCACTGCACTACATGTCGTTAATAACGTCCTTTGCGATTATTCATGTTAAGGTACTACAGGTTAAATAAAATGGGATGGTTAAATAGACAGAACACTGAACCCCAGTCACATGCCCCCTTTCCCAGTGCTTCTTGTCAACTCTGTAAAATCAACATCTTACCTTTTATTTATTGTTCATATATAAATTTTATATATTTCTATATATTTAAGTATACATACGAAGATCCAGGTCCATTCTACACATAACATGGATAGTGCTCTTCAGTCACTATGGTGTTGCCAGTGTTTTGGAATCTGGAGGTACAGAAAACCCTAAAGTAATAGATTTGTTTTCACTATAAGTGGCCGTTTCTCCAAGTTGCTAATTAATTCCTCCACTTTTTATAAGCAACCAAGCTTTGGTTCTAGACTGACTCTAGTCTCCCACATGTCCAATAAATGATGGAAAGGGTTACAGCTGAGCGCTGCATTATGTCTTGTGCTGTAATCAATACATATTGACCAGTTGGGTTCAGCCTTGCTAGTAAATACTGCCTTCCAAGAAAAAAAAACCCTTTTGTTGCTTAACAGCATTTCCCGTGGCTTTCATTCATATTCTTACTGTACCTCGTGTGACTTTCTTATCATGAATAAGGGCAGTTTCTTTGTTTCGGGACATTTTATCATGGAATGATTAGGTTCTTTCTTTTCTCTTTTTTCAAGTGCCTGAAAGAAATGTGATTGAAGCAAACTATGATGCTTGACAGATAATGTTGAACAGTTGAAAGACATTCAGCATCATATAATAAAACAACTATGAACATTCATCACAAAGTACAGAAAACATTTTGCCTCCAAGAGGTCTTGGGCCTGATGCAGAGGCCTGAGGTCAGAACTTAAACTGGTGTAGTACAATAAAAATAAAAGCAATACATTAAGAAGTTTGGGATATTTACTATGCCTCTCCCTCTGTCCCATACATATATAAAAAAGGTCACCCCTCCCGTCCCATATATGGAAGCAAAAGAATTGATTTAAAGGCAGTGATAATCAGAATTACATGCAGTACTGTGCAAATACATTGTCCATTGGAATCCTTTAAAATCTGGGCAAAAGGGATGACCTGCAGTTCAGACGCACATGCTTATATTTCGATGTCCTCAAGTGTCCATTTTGGCAGAACAACAGTCCAAAAGTCTGCTGCACGAGAAGTGACATTGGTTTTAGCAAATTTACAACACTGATGTTGACTGTGAGAGAGGAAGTTGCAAGTACCAAACAAGTCGATCCAATGCACAGAGTACAAATTCCTTTTTTCTTCAACAAAAAAAGTAGAAAAATCAAAAATACTCCCAAATGGGAAACTTGATGGCACTAAGAGTTAACACATGTCAAATGTTTCAGAGTAGGCTGGGATCTCTCCAGACTGTACAATAATGGAAAGATAACCCCAACCTTTGAACTGTCTTCATTCTCAGGATTGTGAAATTACGCATTTTTTAAAATGTTTAATCCATGTCCTCATTTACTGGTTCATCTTC
The DNA here is from genome assembly GCF_040937935.1 of Hyperolius riggenbachi. Taxonomy (NCBI): domain Eukaryota; kingdom Metazoa; phylum Chordata; class Amphibia; order Anura; family Hyperoliidae; genus Hyperolius; species Hyperolius riggenbachi. Next base: position 213,773,986 of record NC_090654.1, read on the forward strand.
ATAATCTCTGTCAGGGTCAAAGTCAGGACTGTGATTGGCTGTTGTTACTAGCGATAGTGGCCCTTCATTTTCGTCAGGATCCAGTGGTTCTTCTTTAACATGTACGTGGTGCCTATGCCCAAAACAAAGAAAAAATTATTGCATTTCATAAAACCCCTCAACATATTTATACCTTATGACACTTTCTCTATATTTTTAATACATCTTCCAGTTAGTATGAGACAATCTTTATCTTTGAAAACTCATCGTTTTTCAGACTTGGAAAATATGTTGTCATTAAAGCGGGATTAAACTCTGTTTTTCAAATAATAAAAAATGAATTGTACATTATTATGTACTAAATAGATTGTAGTATTAAATACTGTATTTTCCGCTGTATAAGACACTTTTTCTCTCCAAAAATGGGGAGAAAAAGTCCCTGCGTGTTATACGGTGAATGCAGGGATTGCCTACATAGCCCCCCCCCCCCCCCTCCACGTGACTCTGTCTCCCCTGTGTATTTGTGTCCACTCTGTCCCGCTCCCTCGCCTGTGTCTCTGCTCCCCATGTGTGTTAAATGACCCCCCCTTCTGTCCCCTGTGTGGCCGCTCTGTCCCAGTCCCTCGTCTGTGTCTCAGCTCCCCATGTATGTGTAGGGGCAGCACAAGCACCAAGTGACAAGTGAGGAAGTGAGAAAGTCTGAATATTTCTTGTCTCTATGCCCAGACTGCATACATGAAATGGCATCTTTGGTGCTTCATTGACTACATCTTCCATTTGGCGTTGTATTACTGCAATACACAGGATATGATTTTTTAGAGGATGTTTTAACTTCTTGAACCCAACCATGTTCAACAATTTTTTTGTTGTTGTTTTCCAGTTGTTCTAAGTCCAACTGACTAACTGAAGTATATGCAAGTTAAGTAAGAATCTCCTTCCTATCAAAATTTAAGTGAGAAGAATACATCATTGTTGTAAAATATACATTTGTCCTCACTGCTGGCTCCAAGTTCTCTCTGAACAATTGACCAAGGACAAATACAAAGGTTGTGTACTAGGCATGGTCAGTGAGACACTATTAACTTTGATTGGTTGCAAATCTTATGTTCATTTTATGTAAACGCTGCTTGAAATTGGATGCAGCAGGATTTTCATTGGCTGATTTTCAAGTTGCATACATTTGTATAGGATCAGCTTAAAATTTGCATTGATCTGAAATTATTAGCAAGTCATTGACCATCTCTAGCTTAACTACTGGCTGTATGCTTGATGGACATGTGGCAAAAAAAAAACTACTAATGGAAAAGAATCAGCATAACAGGCTCAGCAATCTCAAGTGGCCCCGTCTAATTATTTCTAGGGCGGAGCTACAGAGTGACGTGAGACATACAGGTGCACATATGTGTTGTATGCATCGGCTTACACAAGGAAGCTTTAAACTTTTACTTTAACTGCGGGCAAGCAGCGACAAAATAGATATACACTATGTTGGCAGCCACCCGGGTGCTCTGTCGACCTAGTAGACACTGTAAGCCTGCTCTTGCCATATGTCGCTACTGTACATTGTTTTTAACCAAATAAAACGGAGTTACACTATTGGAAGCCGGTCTTCCGTTTTATCTTTTCTTTACATTGCGGATGTGGAGCCACTTGAGATTGCGGAGCCCGGACATCTAGCTGACAGAGTATCCAGGGGATCTTTGCCAGAGAGGCGATGGGAGGGGGGCCATACACCCAAAAGGCATTTTCAGGTCTCTAAGACCGCTAGATCTGGGGAGTGTCTTATTGGATTGCTGTATATATCCGCAAGTGTACTTTACCTATAGAGAGCGCAACTATTATACTGAGATAGCTTTGTACTACACTGATTGGTACAATGCCAATGGCAGACACATTCTAGTTAATATCTCATCTATTTTGTACTGAAATATGATTACATCTTCAGGTAATATTGGAGAAGCGATTAATATGCTTCAGGTGATATTGGATCAGGGAAATAGTGCTTATTTAACCTCCAGTATACGTGAGTACCATTATATGAAGACCGTTGTAAAAAAAAACCTGAAGGAGGTGGTAAGATTGCACTATTTTGCTGCTCCTAACTTTCTATTGGGGGAAACCGTATAGCAATATGTGCATTTTTGGGTAAGATTACAGAAGCAGCAGCTGTACCAGTACTTTAATGCCATAATTAGCTCTATTCTTTTATTTATTTCAGCGTATTGTCAATAAATGTTCTTCTATACATACAGATTGCTTCACCTTCCAGAATATACATTTAATATATATTCAATCGTTAAAACTCTCACAGGAGAACGTTTACATCGGTGCATTTTGTTTTTAACAGCACCTCATTACCAGGTAGCAAGAAGGTTATGAGAATAATTAATATTTCATAATGGTTATTAATATAGCATTCTCATTAATTTCACTTATGACACAACCAAATATTCAGCAGTCAAATTAAACCAGACTTCATAAAGCAAAAGTGGGAATGATCAGGCCGCGGAGCCTTTTTACCGAGGCTGGGGGTAATCATTACTCGATGTGTGTTCTGTTTCTCTAGTTAACATGCAGAACCTGTGAGCCAACTCTCTAGAGGATGACCCCAAGTGAGGTTCTATCATTAATCAACTTCAAGCACAACACTGCAAAGAGACACCATGATACATGCTTTAAAGTCCAAATTAATGCATATTTTTACAAACTGTCAATAAAGGAAGAAAAGCTCTGCCAGGAAACACAAACGGAGAAGGGAAGAGGAGAAAAAAAAACTGCCTCGCTTAACACAACAATGTGATAAGGAAGCCCTGTCTTAACGAGAATAATAACGCTGTCAGCGGTAAACAAGGCAAAACATGATCCCCCTGCAATGGTGGGCAAAAAAGGACGCACTCGGGAGATGCGAACTGCCAAATTCCCCATTATGGAAGAGCATATGAATAACCCACGGGGGAATAGGGCTGATCGTACATAACAGCTATGATAACAAGAAAGAAACGCTGCGCGTAAATCATATTTACAGGACTACCTTTTACAAACAGCAATTACTTTTTCCAGCGCTGAGTGGCTTTTGTCATGCAAAATACTCCAACGGGTAAACACCGCCTGGCCTTTGAAATGGTGAAGGGAAGTGTCATTTTATTGACATTATCTAATATTAGAGATGAGAAGCAGAAGGAAACGCTCCTGCTCGCTCATGATACAATTGACTTCTGAATACAGGGCCTAAAAATAGGCTGCGTTAATGAATTAAACCTCCCACTCCCTGCTTACTAGGTTGCACCCCCCACCCACATCACTTGCATTTGTGCAGCTTAACGCTTCCAAAAGGTGATGGGAACAAATAGAGATGGTAAAGAATAAACAGTGTGGTTTTATATAAAGGGAAATCTTCAGTGAGTGGAAAAATATAAGGTGCTATTGCGAACTCACTTTTAAAAATGCTACTTGCGCTAACTCAGAACAAGTATACAGATCTGGTGTTCTGATTCTACTGGCAACATGCCTGTTACAGGGGTGTGATGAAGGATCTGCTAAAACCACAGGATTAGAATGTTTTGTAAGGGACAATAAAAAAAAAGACACCACTCCAGGTACTCCACAACCTGCTCCGGACAGTGGTGATTGAAATCTGTGCGCTGTTTGGAGGCTGTTATTTCTGCCAGGGCGTAGATTTCCCCTCGCCGCCACCCGCGCTCCTGTCGATCTTGTTACTGTCTCCCAGCTGCAGCTCACTCGCCCTGCGGTCAGTATGGCAGTAGAGCTCCGTAAGCCGGTCAGGGGGCGATATCATTGTCTCCTGACTCTGTCATCAATGTGAGCGAATCTCATTGGCTTACGTTGATCAGACAGTGAGGAGCCGATAAAATTGGCTCCTGATCGGCTCACAGAGCTCTGCCATCATAGAGATGACAGAGCGGGTGGGCTGAAGCGATGGGTGTCCGAAATGATCGGTGGTAGCGACGATTCAGTGTGGCGATTTGTCAGTATGCAAATTTCTATATGCCAACAGCCTCTGGTCCTTAAGGGGGCTGAGACCACTGGTAATGAAGGTATTAAAAGGAAATCTAAAGTGTATAGAAGCACCCACTGTTATAAATATATATTTTACTTATTGCTTAGCTGTTATGTCTTCAGGCACTATTTTTTATGTAGTCAATTTCAGAGTTCATTTTTATCAGTCTACAGGCTCCTTGATTAGCAAATGTCAAATTGTAAGGTACCTGGTCAGGAGTCCAGACACACTTCCTGTATGATGGACTGTCTGTGCTGTAGGCTGCAAACATCCTACTTTGCCTCCCTCCATGCAGTTTAAATAGTGGGAATGATGTGATTGTAACAGCTGCAATATCTACAATCACAGAACCTGAAACAAAGCCTTTCTACTTTTCTGCTTATGGTAAGGTGATACAATTTAAGACTAAGATTTGAAGCTAGAGGCCTCACACACACAAATGTATAACCTGAACCTTATGATTACTGTACTATTAAATGACATTTGAGATCTGGGACTGGGGATGGACTTTAAAGTAAACTGAGCACCTCAAATAAAAAAATATACATGTGGGTGAGTGTGTGACATCACAAACGCGCTCTTACTAGGCAACTACGTGGGGCGTATGTATAGAATGCGGAGGGAGCCTGGAGCAAGCGGCGGCTGCGGACAAGTAGTGTATAGAGATCACTGGGCATCGGGGGGGGGCTTAGGGGGCTGCATCACAAAGCCAAATCCTAATCAGCATAAAATTGATCGGGAATCGGCCTGCGGCGTGTGGGCAGCCAACAGATCTCTCTCTAATCAGGATTGATTAGAGAGAGATTTTTCTCTTGGTCGAATCTGCCCATCATCGAGTACCTTAAATCTGTCTTACTACGGACATACTGGACAAGCAGTGGTTTATTTTATTCTGTACATCTCAATAATCCTTTATTTATACACTTCGGAAGAAGAGCAGGGGGACTTGCAGCTGTTAAAGGAAGTTTCAATGGTGTACACAGCATGGGGTACAGCTTTCTGCTGATAGCCCTACAAGCTGCAAGCATTTAAGTCCTACAAAATTACTATTAAGAGATATTCTGCAAGCCGAATCTTTGAATAAAAAGAGCTGTAGCATTATGGCATCGTAAAGGAGCGTAAGAACATAGTACGCGGGGTAATTTCTTCAGAGATGTTCCAGTTTCCATGCTAACAAGGTAAATGCCGACATAATGTTAGTGTTTAAAGCTTGATTGAGTCTAATTTATTGGGACGCTCAAAAATTAGATGCATCATAACTGTTTACTGCAGTTTTTAAAGAGAATGCAGCACGGCAGTTTCACACCAAATGTATCTCGGCGGCATTAAAGGGAACCTAAACTGAGAGGGATATGGTTGTTTTCTTTTAAACAATACCAGTTGCCTGGCAGTCCTGCTGATCTATGTGGCCTGAGTAGGATTTGCATCACACACCTGAAACAAGCATGCAACAATCCAGTCTGACTTCAGTCAGAGCAGCTGATCTGCATGCTTGTTCAGGGGCTGTGGCTAAAAGTATTAGACACACAGGATCAACAGGAGAGTCAGGCAACTGGTATTATTTTAAATGGAAAAATCCATATCCTTCTCAGTTTAGGTTCCCTTTAAGGAAAAACAAATTGCCACTGCAATTAATCAAGCTCCCTTTGCCTGCACACTGCAGTAGCTTTAAATATCTATTTGTGTATATCTATTTGTTTTCATTTACATCAAAGTAGTTTAGGGGCACATAAAATTCTAAAACATTTTCTTAGGCTTTTAAAGCACTGTAAATATTTCTCCCAGAGCGGCATAATGTGGAACCATTGCAACTGTCTGTGCTGCAGGTCTCTTTATAAATTTCCCTTTCAGAAATGTAGCCTGCTTTTGTGCTACGGACAAATATAAATGTTATGTATAAAAGGCTGAATGAAGTCCTCTAGCCCCTGTTCCGCAATCACAGATCTGCACATGAGCTTCTTTTGTGCTCCTCTAGAATTACCTCCTTAACCACATTACCACATTAATGTATACAGACTTCTCACATGCATCACCCCTCCCATGGAATGCCCTTCCACAGCACATCCGTCACTCTCCAACCTTTCACGGTGGAATAGTGGGCATCTGCAAGGAGTTTGTATGTTCTCCCCGTGGCTGCGTGGGTTTCCTCCGGGTACTCTGGTTTCCTCCCACATCCCAAAAACATACAGATACGTTAATTGGCTTCCTCCGAAATTGGCCCTAGACTACGATACATGCATTACACAATACATACATTGACATAGGACTGTGGTAGGGATTACATTGTGGGCCCGTCAGAGGGACAGTTAAGTGACAAGACAATATACTCTGTACAGCGCTGCGGAAGATGTCGGCGCTATATAAATTCTAAATAATAATAATAATAATAATCTTTCAAATCTTCAAACACTCCCTCAAAATTCACTTTTTCCGACAAGCATATGCTCTAACTTAGGCCATTCCCCCTTCAACCTCTTGTTAAGCTTTACTCCTTACTAGATAACCAAAACACACACTGCCTGTATGTATACTGCATACTTCTCCACCTCGTTTCGCCCCATTCCTTTAGATTGTAAGCTCTCAAGGGCATGGCTCTCTAACTCTTGTGTGTCTTGGATTTTGTTATTCATTTTATATCTTGCACTTTGTTATACATTTTGTTCATCATGTTGCATTTATCATTGTATGCACCAGTTCTGTATTTTGCACCAGTGTCCATATTTGGTGTATATCATTTTCTGTATCATTATGTACGCCTTGTTGTTTTCCTACTTTGTACAGCGTTATAGAATATGCTGGCGCTTTATAAATCAATAATAATAAAAATGTTCTCTCAGATCCAGACATCTTAAAGGAGTTATCAGGCGAAATGTAACAAAATAAGCACTACTTGTCTGGGGCTTCCTCCAGCCCCAAGCTCCCAGCATATCCCTCGCCGCAGCTCGGCCCGCAGCCGTTCGCCGCAGCTCCCTCCCGGTCCCCGGCGATGACGTCAGGCCGACCTCCAGGCTGGCCTGTACTGCGCCTGTGCGAGCGGCGCTATGACAATCACCGCCATGTGGACCGGAGCGGACTGCGCAGGCGCAGAACTACTGTGCCTGTGCATTCCGCTCCGGTACACGTGGCGGTGATTGACAGCGCCGCTCGCACAGGTGCAGTACAGGCCAACCTAGAGGTCGGCCTGACGTCATTGCCGGGGACCGGGAGGGAGCTGCGGCGAATGGCTGTGGGCCGAGCTGCGGCGAGGGACATGCTGGGAGCTTGGGGCTGGAGGAAGCCCCGGGTAAGTAGCACTTATTTTGTTACATTTCGCCTGATAACTCCTTTTACACTTGTTTTGTGATCATATCGCACTGGAAGATGTGCAAGTGGGATCAGGTGAAGTCTTAATACTACTAGCATCAAAAAAAGCAGCCATTAAAAATGTGGTAGTAAATATAAAACTAGGCATATACTGTACTATTAGATGGATACCCAGTTGGCACACAACAGATATTTCCCTGACCATATTCCAAATAGATAATGTTACTGCCTAAAAGTGCCCATTAACAATCCAATGTCCCAAACGCTCGACCATCTGATCCAATTCATCGGAAATGATTATTCCGGAATACCAATGAAGGGGAAAATGATAAGCAATCTGATTAGACTAAAATAATCGTTTGGAAATTCAGATCAACGTAACAATTGATAGAACAATTTGCGTGACTTTCGATCAGAATGATTCCATTGCTAGCTTTATACCCCTTGATGCACTGAAAAGCTATTGGACTGTGGATTACCCACCATTCTCTAGTCTCTATTCATAAAAAATGGCCATTTTTTTAGTCAGGTTTCAAGCCAAATATTTCAGCTAAAATTAATTGAGAGGATTTAGTTTTGCATTGATTTGCATTTGATTTAATGGAATCTCACATCTCATTGACTACAAAATCTTGTGCAGTGTGTGCCTAACTTTACACTCATTATTATTGCTTATAGTGTATGCCTAACTTTATACTTATTATTGCTTATAGTGTATGCCTAACTTTACACTCATTATTATTGCTTATAGTGTATGCCTAACTTTACACTCATTATTATTGCTTATAGTGTATGCCTAACTTTACAATCATTATTATTGCTTATAGTGTATGCCTAACTTTACAATCATTATTATTGCTTGTACTGCAAATGAAACTGTGTTCACTTCTGCCATCCAATCAGCATCAGTTCCTGTTTGTTGCACATGATTGGATGATTGAAACTTCTCTGCAGTACATCGTTCCACAGTCATTCAATACTACTTCATAATGATTGTTGTTATTTTAAATGGGTAGAAATTGGACAGCCTCAGGGCTGGTTCACACTTAAGCGCTTTTTCAGTGCATCCCTATGGATACATCCACACTCCAGCATTTGCGATTTCGATCAATCGCAAACATGGTGCATGCAGCGTCTTTGGGCGATTGTGCTTTGATTCTCGCTCTAATGAATGGGAATCACAAGTGCAAACCGTGCTTAATCACAAGATTTTGCCCGCCGAATCGCGATCGTGGACAAAACATGATCGCGGGGCAAGCGCTGGGCAAGCGGCAAGTGTGAACCAGCCCTTATTTTTATCACCCGCAACATTTTTAGGTGTCTAAAAGTTTCTGCGTGATTTTAAAAGATAGGCTGCCATATTTATTTCCTTTTAAACAATGCATATTGCCTGGCTGTCCTGCTGATCCTCTGGCTCTAATACTTTTAGTTATAGACCCTGAACAAGCATGCAGATCAGATGATTGACTTACGTTTGACTGCTGCATGCCTGCCTTGGTGTGTGATTCAGACACTGCTGATGCATGGGAATGCCAGGCAACTGGTATTGTGTAAAAGGAAATAAATATGGCAGCTTCCATATCCCGCTCAGGTCAGTTGTCCTTTAGGAAAGAATCATGTCAAATTAAAAATATACTTGCCATTAGAGTTCCGATCCTTATGTACAGAAATTTCTACAGTTCACAATTTTTTTTAACTGTATTAAACAGACTGGATTTTCCCTTAGCAAGAGCATTATGCAGTAATAATTAGTATGAAAAATTAATTTCAATTAGACAAAAACAAGAATTGGGGCTTGCTCTAAAATCTGCTCCACTCTTAATACTCACATTGCTTGCATAGGGGAGCGTCCCGGGCTACTGTCGCTGCCATTACTGTTGCCATGATCCATCACCCCATTTAATTCTTCCCGCATGGCACTGGCTAAGCTGGTCAGAGCTGGGTTTCCCATGGAAGCTGTAGTGTATAGAGGTATACTGTTCTCAGCCATTGAAACCTAAAAGCAGAAGAAAGAAAATAAAAGAAAAGTTCCTAGTTGTTAAATAAGACAGGTTCACAATCTACAATCATTCATGTTGGTGGACATCTCATAAGGACCTTAGTAAACTAAATGTAATGGTACCTGATAGCAAACACAAACTAATCTGAACTGGAGACATTTTACTAGCTTTAGCGGCTGCGCCTATGTTAAAAAACCATGAAATAGAAAAATGAACTTCATGTTTGACATACGTAGCTACCACCAAGAAGTGTGTAAGCAAAGCTAGAGGACTAACAAATTCACCAAGTATTCCAAAGCAAATTTGAATCCAGAACAAAGAATCTTCCAGCACAGCTATTGCTGACTAGTAGTGTTGGTCTGCATTGTACACAGCTATATGTCTATAGCATACCAGGTTGTACGGTCTCCTTCCCTGCAAAGCACTTGTCTGAATGTTCAGAGCTAGGACCATGTTGCTATCAGTTAGTGCCTGTCCAGTCCCAGCTCAGACTAGGCGACCCATACAGAGAATAATTAGCAATTCAGAGGTTAACTAGCCCACACTAGCCCTGTTGAGGTTTTCCCTTTTCTGGTTTAGTTTTAGGTTTAAAGTGAACCTCCAGACTAAAAATCTACTCAGCAGCACTGAAAAGGTTTGGTGTTTCTTTAACAGTTTCACAGCATCAGAACTTTGTTTGTCTTACCCAAGCCTCATTTTTAGCTGCACAGAAGAAAACTGTCCAGGCATATTTCCCCTGATGCTGTGCAAAGCATTATGGGATTTCTGATGTTGTTGTTGCTGTCCTTCTGCTGCTTTGGTGCAAATTTGTTTTTTCAAATTTTGAATTTGAGATTTGAAGCCTAGTGAGTGCAGCTGGGAGGGTTGATCAGGACATAGGACAGTTGAAACTGTGTCTCGTGCTCTCTGTCACCTCCTTTCAACCAAAAAAATGGCTGCCCCCATGAAAAAGATGGCTGCCCCATGAAATCACAAACATTTGCTTGTTCTTTAAAAAACAGGATGGGTAAGCAGTGGTGTAGCTAAGGAGCTATGGGCCCCATTGCAAGTTTACATGCCCCCCCTCCCCAAGCACTCTATATATAACAATTGATACGGAGCACCAAAACCTGCCAATAGTTTCCACAGTGTCAGGTGCAAGTAGGGGATGGGAAACAGTTTGTTAATGATAACTACTATTTAAAGCATCTATAGTAGTGATTATTACCAGCACAGGGCACCTCTGACCCAAGGGCCCCGATGCGGTCGCTACCTCTGCCTCCCCAATTGCTACGCCACTGTAGGTAAGAGATTATATTACCTATCTATTTTAATTTACATAACTAATGTAACTTAATGACAGTATGTTTGTTTAGGCTGACATTCCCCTTTAAGACAATGCCAGTCAAAAATGATTATTTTACCTTTCCAATGTGGAATAATGAGGACTAATCGGGCTTTGTCACCTGTTTTACCCCAGGTTGGGTGAGGGTTTTGTAAACCAAGTTAACATATGTTGTATGGGAACCCCTTGTCAACAGTGATCCTGTCAGATTTGAGAAGGTTTTTTTTTTACTAGGCAGGTATGTGTCGTGCTGCAAAGCAAGTCTCAGACAGCCCCTTACATGCTTGAGAAGCTCAATGATGTCACTACATCATTCTAGTCCCATACTTCCTGGGAAAGCTACTCTCGCTGTCATGCACTACATTCTGGGGTTTCATTTTTCTTAAAGCAAACCTGAAATGAGAGGTATATGGAGGCTGCCATATTTATTTCCTTATAAACAATACCAGGTGCCTGGCAGTCCTGCTGATCTCTTAAAGAGAAACCGTGACCAATAATTGAACTTCATCCCAATCAGTAGCTGATACCCACTTTCCCATCACAAATGGATCATCATGGGGCTCTGTATGGCTGATATTGTGGTGAAACCCTTCCCACAAGAAACTCTAAGGACCATGGTACTCCTGGCAGTCTCCTGTCTGTGAATCTTGTTGCATTGTGGGAAATAGCTGTTTACAGCTGTTTCCAACTGCCAAAAAAGCAAGCAGCAGCTACATCATCTGCCAGCAGTAAAAATGTCACTATGTGATAAATGTCAGAATGTAAATCAGGGACTTAAAAAGATTTTACATTGGGCAAACACTGACTAAATCATTTATACATAATTATTGTAAAAATGAAGCACTTCTTTATAACATTATTTTCACTGGAGTTCCTCTTTAAGCTGCAGTATTGCCTTAATCACACACCTGAAACAAGCATGCAGCTAATCTTGTCAGATTTTTTGTCTTAAACATCTGATCTGCTGCATGCTTGTTCAGGGTCTATGGCTAGAAGATATAGAGGCAGAGGATCAGCAGGGCTGCAAGGCAATGGCATTCTTTTAACAGAAATAAATATGGCAGCTTCCATATCCTTTTCACAGGTTCCCTTTAAAGGTTTTCTGAGGGTTAATTTTTTTCTAAAATACTTAGATTGTATCTAAATAGGAGTTTATATGCAGAATCATGTCTTGCCTGCAAAACCTGGAGTTTGGCTTTAAATTGCATAAAAGGCGATGCAATTCTGCATTTCATAATTCCCACAATACAAGTAAATAGCAAATATTTTTCTAGTGATATTGGTGGACAAAAAATGACATGGTAAACTAAAAACTAAATAAAAATTGTATGAACATGGTCATCTGTGCAAGGCAATTATAAGCCAAACACATTTTAAAAAATGCAAATTTTTTTTAATGTATTTATTTTATGAAATTAATCATTTCTGAAAAAATCTACAAGGCTGTCTAATTGGAATTAGTCATTGTTAAGGAAGGAATCTGATAGAATATAGGATCATTTCATTTTGCCTTTCAGCCTCATGAATGTAAATTGCGCTTGTAATCTTAATAGTATTCTACAGACAGAACAGCCTTTAAAATCATATTTCACAAGGCTCTGGGGACCGTAAGCAACTAATGAACGGTATTTACAATTCTTTCCTTTCAGTGTTGTCACTGTTTGACTTCTAATAATTAGAGAGAATGCAGATGGAAAACATGCCTTGCTTTCTTTATACTTGAATGCTTTAAGGTTTTTTCTTCTTACCAGTTTAATTCTTAAAATACTGTTTATTTTACTGGAGTATTTTTTTTTCTAACCAAATATTAGTTATATCTATATATAGATTGTACGTTCGCAAGGGCAGGACTCTCTACCCCTTATGTGTCTTTGAATTCATTATACATTTTATTCATCATGTTACTTTTGTCACTGTCATTACCAATTCTGTATTTTGCACCGATTCTGTTTCTTATACCAATCCTGTATTTTGTCTATTGGCATATACAATTTGTCTGTATTATTATGTACCCCATGTTTGTTTGTTTGTTTCTTACTTTGTACAGCACCACGGAATATGTTGGCGCTTTATAAATCATATATATATGTGTATAGGTCTACAACGGAATAAACAAAACACCTTATATTATGATATTACAAAGGACCAAATAAAAAAAATATAAGTCAAGCAAATTTTTAATTCTATTAATAGTATAATTAGTAGTAGTAGCAGTCACAATAATAATAATATCACATATTTAAAATAGCAGCTGCTAGCATTAGCAATACACTCATGTAAGGTGAAATTTACCCATCAGGAAGAGATGTGTAAAAATATGTACTTGGTTTCTTTTTTTCTACCCTGCTTTTTTTTTTTTTTTTTTTTGCTTCTAGACCCTGGAACAATAGGAGGTCATGTGACATGGTATTCTTTCATTCTCCACATTAATAGCTCTGCTCGAGTAATTACACTTGTGGTATTTTTGCCTCAAGTGAAATTCTGAAATAAGAGGATGGAAATTATGATACTGCTGATAAATATTAATAAGTGAACTTTTAATTTTTGCCACAATATTCAAAATGCTAAGCGCCTCACTAATGCTGAAGCAGACTGATATGTGCCTGCCTCCAGGGACCGCAATGCTTTATGCACTTAAGAGAAAAAAAAAGTTTAACAGAATTAAAATTTAATATCTAATTAGAGCCAGGGTAATATATTTTGCAATAAGCAGAAAAGACACGTGATAACGCCTTGGATGGGGAGGCTGACACTACTTACCTGCAGAGCAGCATTAAGAGGTGTGCAATAGGCGTGACTTGTCTGAATGTTTTTGATGAGGGAAGGACTACTGTACGAGATAAAAGATATGTCAGGTTAGTAAAAATAAATCGCTGGCAAAAGGTTTGTTTTCTTTTTTTTTAATTCTTAATAAATGTAAGAATTAAGCTAAAAAAACAACACAGTACAACGCAATATAGCCGAATGTATACGTGTTAGACCGGCAAGAAGGAGGTTCATTTAGATGTAATACAGGTTCATTAAACTCCAACACAATACAGAATGTGCAGGATGTAATAAAAATTACAGCATTGGTTCCGTACACATATAATTATTTTGCAAATAACAATAACGCAAGGCAAAAAGCATTTTTATGTTACCTACCAGCATCTATCCGCTCTGTAGGCATAAAGCAGAATATTGCTCTCATTATTTAACAGGACAAAAATAACCTACAATACGATTTAATATCCTATTTTGAACCACAGGGACCAATCATTTGGACACTGACACAGAAAAACAATGAACTTTGTATTCAAAGTGTTGGTGTAGAGTGGAGTGTATTTCATGGAGTGTTCTATATATTTATAAAGAAGTAGTAGCTTTTAATTCTTTTGGTATTGGTATTGTCCTCTCCATTGTGTAGGCTTTCATTATTTTCCACTACTATTATGTGGTATAAAAAGCCGTTGATTAAATGAAAGAGATTAGAATAGAACTATAGCAATTCGTACTGCTGACTCACTTTTAAAGGTACAAGCTCTGAGGCTCTCGTTTTTATGCTACCTAGCAAATCACTGACCCGAAACAAGCTTGCGGGCAATGAAGATTGTGATTTACCTTGACAGCAGCCACACCAATGTAAAATCAGTTTTGAGAACAGTTAGAATTTAACTACACATGATTTACTAAAGCTCTCCAAGGTAGCAGAAAAATATGGAGCACTTGTAATGCAGAAAACTAGGTCTGAATGTATTCATAATTGTTGCTGTAGGTGGCAAGAGGTTATAACCCCTCACCCAGGTCATACAGGACAAAAGCAAGTCTTTTGCAATCATAGTTGAATGTTCAAGCTCACAGCACGGATACTTTTTAATGCTTCTAAGTTGGCCTTGGTTTATTAAGAAAAAAGTCCTCATATAATCACATGATGAAAGATCTAGGCTAGTACTGAAACTTTTGTCACCTAATAGCAGGCAATTTGTAACTAAGGAAAAGTTTGCAGGAACGCTTTTTTTTCTCTGGGCCCTTTTCCACTACGGCGTTTGGGATGGCTGAATCGCAAAACCGCAAACCACAAATCGTTACAGTTTGCTTTTAAAATAGGAATCGCGGTAGGTCATTTCCACTACCGCAATTCGTTTTTTACCCGAGCTCGTTCGCGCGGCGGAGCGATTATTGCCGCGATTTTGCTATGCAGTGCAAACGTCGGAAAATCGCCGTGAGATTTTGGGCATTTGCTGAATCGCAATCACTAGAGTTCAGCGCGAACGCTAGTGATTGCAAGTGGAAAAGGGCCCGTAGTAATGTTCAGCCCACAGAACTTTTGCCAACACAGGTTACCAGGACCTTGCTAATACTATCTTTTCAATGATTTCATTTCTGAAAAACCCATTTATCTGTGGACAGTTTTTATTTGCTGTTAATAAATAAAAAGTAAAAACAACTAGCTTTATTTTGAAGGAGTGTGAAAAAATACATTAGAAATTAACTAGATACATCGTTTTCAAATCCATTATAGTTATTGTCATAATTTTAGTTTTATTATGAGTTGAGTATATTGAACAAGACACAGCGCTGTGTAATATGTCGGCGCTATGTAAATACTAAAATAAATAAATAAAAAAAAACCCCAAAAACAATACGTAGCCTTTCTGTATATTTTATTCTAAGAAATATTGATACATTCTCATAACAGCTGAAAAATAATCAATGCAAGATTAGCGTTTGTGTGTGGTTAGCATCAAGCAAACACTGTTGATTATACCACTTGTCCTAGGGGCCTTGAGTTACTATGGATAACTATGACGGAAGAACATAAGCCGATCCTGCAAACCTGTCCTGGTTTTATTAAAACTGTCTGCTATTAGGTAGCAAATGCTTGTAAGCCACAGAAGGGATCATGAAAAAAGGGCTCTGCGGTAAGCCACTAGTAGAATATCAGTAAAGTTACCGATGTTCTGTTAATGTGCATTGGCTAATTTTTATCAATATTTTACTATATACCTAACCCTCTACTCACAGTAACTCTCCCTCTATTAATGCCTAACACTAACCTACTCCCCCCCCCCCGCCAACCCCTTTGCTACCACAATCTCCATCAATATCAGCGCTGCTTTCCACTGCTAAATACTCTGTCCGCCAATATCTGTGCGGCCTATTGCTGATATTTATCGGGTGCCACAGTGCCCATATTACACAGTGGGTGCCACAATAGCCCCAATAAACACTGCGGGATATGCGGTGCCATTTCACCCAAATTACCTGCTTCAATCAAGCAAGTACCCATATGTACAATTACCTGCACTACGAAGTGGATATATTATAAGTTTGTCACTTCTTATTATGTCCTATAATCTAGGCGATAGGTGCAATGATCACCAGTAAATTGGGATTTTATTTGTAAGATCTTTATAAAGTGCTGCAGATACAGTGCTGTGGGCTGTTATAATTTTCATAAACTAATGTGAAGATGTTTAAGCAAGAATTACTCTGCCATAAAGTGATTGCGCTTTCTTCTGTCATTTCCTGAAAATTTAAATTTCTAATGGTAGTACTTATTCATAATTTGTCTTTTAAACTTGCTTTTGTTCATGTTCAGCATTTAAAAGTATATAATTCAAATAAGGAATATAGGAAATATTACAACTGAATGTTTCATTTTTCTTGGCACCCAACAAGCTAATTTAACTGGCAGATCTTATTAGCATAGAAGATTTGTACGCAGCTTTTCCACCAATCAAGTCTATAAGTTTAGTGGTAGATCTCCAGACTTGGGTAAATATCATTGTTCACTATGGGCAAATATTTTTTAACCAACAATAAAACAAGGAACTATATTATATACAAAACGTGCTAGTCAAGTCAGTAGGTGGAGTTCCAAAGAAAACAAAACTGAAAATTATTTGCAATATTTCATATTTTCCTTAGTACTAGTATTAAAGTGAATGGGAATGGTTTACAACCCCCCCCCCCCACAAAAAAAAGCAGATACTTACCTAAGTACCTAAGTAGAAGGAAGGCTTTGGGTCCTACAGAGCCTTCTCCCGATCTCGTTGCAGTGCTGGCTTACCTGTAGCAGTATTCGACCAATTTGTTCAAATACTGCTGTCTACCCCGCCAAAGGGAGGCTTCGGAAGTCTTTGGAAGCCCGAGTGCTCCCGAAGATGGGCAGCTCCATACTACGCACATCCAAGCGCCCTCTCCTGCAAACTCGCGAGTGTGCAGTATGGAGATGCCTGTCTTCAGGAGGACTCGGCTCCAGTAGACTTCCGAAGTCCCCCGTGGTGGGGGATTCAAACAGGAAATCTAGAGCTGCAACAATGGCATCGGAAGAGGTGGAGGAAGGCTCTATAAGACCCAGAGTCTTCCATCTCCTTAGGTAAGTATCTGGCTTTTCTTTTTTTTTAAAGGTGTATTTTAGGTAAACAAGATAACTTGCTACCACAGATCCTAGTTTACTGAGAATACTGCTCTGAATAAAAACATTTTTCAGTGTTGGTCAGATAATAGACATTGCTAAAACCCCAAATCTATGCATTTCTAAAAGTGTGAATCTGTTCCATAAAACAAGAGCACTGAACAGCATATGTAAATTTAACACCTCCCCCCTCAAAGACATCTCTGCATAGAGTGGAGGTAAGCCAAAGCAGTAATGAGGACAACAAAACACTGATTTTCTCTAGAAATCAGTGACATCCTTGATCCACAAAAAAAATTCATAAAGGTCATTGGTTCTTTTGCAATAAAAGGTTTGCCTCCATTCTAAGCAGGGTACACACATAATAAACTATATATATATATATATATATATATATATATATATATATATATATATATATGTAAAAAGCACACATTTGAAGCTATGCTACATACTTCAGCATGTTAGGCTTGCTGCATGAAATGTTTGGCCAACGAACCATGCAAAGGGAAGAAGCTATGAAGGTGGAGAAATGCCAAAATAAAAAGAAAGCAAAATCAAGCAACTTAAAGCTCTTACTGTGCATTAAGCTCGTCAAAGTGTTCATCAGGGCCGTATTTTCGAGGACGGCCTCTCTGAATATGGCGGCCACGTTTAAACTCTTCATCATCAACAGTCCAAACGGACCCATACTCATCCTCTACTCTGATAAAGCACTTATGGAGAGAGAGATTGGTGCGAATGGCACCCTGGGACCAAAGATGCAGCAGGGACAAAGGTGGAGTCATTCAAAAAAAAAAAAAGGATGGAGAACAGCCATACAAAAGGATGTAGGGGTAGGGTAGAAAGCAGCAGCACATTGAAGGGGAAGGAAAAAGAACATAACAATGCATAAGCAAATGGTTGATGAGGGTTAATAGGCATAGATGCTTTAGGAGTAACCATCATGTATCCAAGGTGGCAGCCATTTTCTGGTTTAAACCAATATTTACAAGAATGATGTCCATGAAAACATTAGAAACTAGCAATGTCACTGTCTGATTAATGTGTTGGCTACATACTGGTTAAGCCTGCCAAATGGTTGCCAAAGATGGACAGATGACAGGTTCTCTTGAAAAGCATCAGGCATGTGATGCAGCATACACCAAGGCAAGCAGGACAGGGTACAAGTGGGCATACAAAATGGGAGGGATGGTGTCATGTGCTTCCCTCTGAAACAGTGCGAGCACACCTCTACTACTCCATCACCACAAGTACCATAACACACTACACTAAGAAGTTCAAAGGATGGTGGACGTACCCACTGATCTTTTGTGGCCTCCTTTTTTGGAATTCTATTTCATCCACTGTCCATACTGCCCCTTTTACGTTTTCTACTCGCACAAAACACTTGTGTAGACTAAGATTATGGCGCACTGCATTCTGCAGCGGGATAGGAGAGAAAACATTCAGAGGTGAGCACTGATCATTGGAAATCATCGGTAACAACATCATCTTCACATACTTTTTCCATAAATGAATGCATAAATAACGATTAGCTTTATTGTATCAAATACAGTATTCTATATTGTTGCTCCTTAGTTCCTGTCCCAAAGACATCAGGGATTAATAGATCATTCACAATCGGTTATCAAAAATGGCTTTGGAACGGTGATCAGATGTCCATGTTGGAGGCCTGCTGCTGTACTCCATGCAAAGCGCTGTCAAATAGCGGCATGCATGAGCCTAGGAGCGCTCCACTAAATGCTGAGATGGGCATAGAGGTACTGCCAATCACGGATAGGCTTCAGGAATATACGGTACATATGGTAGAATGACTCTTAAGGTGGCCACTAACTGTCCAATTTCTAGCAAAAAATCGTTCGAGCGATCAGAAATTCTGATCGGACGAAAAATCGTTCACTACACCATCAACTAACCAATCTTTGCTTCCTATCTATCACGACCACCAAGAAAATCTAAATTTTCGTTCGACGAAAATTAATTCGGGCGACATTTTTTTCACTCGTTCATAATCGATTGTGTCCACCAATGGAGATTATTTACAACCAATTCGATCCGAATTTCTGATCGATCGAACGATTTTTCGCTAGAAATTGGACCGTTAGTGGCCAGCTTGAGGATTAAACCCTGGATGCCATAAAGACAGGAAACAAGTGGAGAGACATCTCTGCAGCTGTTACAAGTAATCCTATCACAGAAACTGACTATGGGGTTGATTCACAAAAGAGTGTTAACTGATAGCACGATAGTGCTACGCAGTTAACACGCAAAGTGCCGCGCAAAAGCTTACGCCGACGTGCTAACGATTGCATGCAATAACACGGACATTTGCCCGCACGCAAATGTCCGTGTTACTGCCGCAAATTTTAGCACGCAGGCGTAAGCTTTTGCGCTCGCAAAGTGACACACTTCATGTGTTAACTGCATAGCACGGTCGTGGTAACAGTTAACACTCTTTTGTGAATCAACCCCTATATGATTAAACAAATGCATCATCAGCATCTTCAGTGAAAACTACACATCAAAATGATCAAAACAGGCTGCTGCAGTAACATTATGAACTTCAGTTTTTTTCTAGCCTAGCCCCACCATCTTCACCTCCCAAGCCTCCCATTTATGCTACAATGTGAGGAGTGATTTCACTAAACAATAGGAATAAGCAGAACAATTTCCTAATAAGATAATTAGCCCCCTCCAAGAAGAAGTTAAGCCTGGTACCCACTTTAAAATATGATTGGCCAATCACTGACTAATTTTATCACCTCCATGTAGTATGAGAGCCGTTCATAGTATTCAAAATTTACTGACCCTCACACTACAGGTAACATTGGTCAGTGATTGGCCAATCATAATTGAAAGTGTGTACCAGACTTAGGGCTGGTGCACACCAGAACAGTTCATGAGCGTTTTTAAAAACGCTAGTGTTTTGAAAACTGCTTGGGTAATGTATTTCAATGGGCTGGTGCACACCAGAGCAGTTCGTCCCAATGCAGTTCAACCATTCACTTTTCCTCTGCAGAGTTATATAAAAAAGGTATTTAAATGCCTTATTGTAGTACTCAAATTACTGTATTTGTCAGGCTTCAAGACACACTCCCCCCCCCCCAGAAGTGTGTGTGTGTGTGTGTGTGTGAGGGGGGGGGGGGTGTCAGTGCGTCTTATAGTCTGAATAATACATATTCAGACCTGCGCCAAAGTATGTGTCCCTCGTGTCTGGTTCCCTGTCTTATGGCTTCGAACCATCAGGTGTCCTCTGTCCTGTATCCCCGTGTCCTCCGATGAGTCCTGCAATGTCCTCTGTCCTCTATCCCCGTGTCCCTGTGTCCTCCGATGTGTCCTGCGATGTCTCTTGTCCTCCATTCCCCCCGTGTCCCCATCCCCATGTGTCTTATATACACACCTCCTCACAGCTCCATTCATTTGAAGTAGCCACAGCTTTAGAGAGTCGAGTTCCAATCAGGCGGGAGGCGCTGCCCCAGACTACCAATCACAGCAGCTTACTGCCCCTGCTTGTTTCTTTATAGGACCTGACACTACCGAGGGCGGAAGCACAGCTCTGTCAATGGGGCCAATTACTGCACTCCCTGCTACTGAGAGCTGGTGGAGTCTTGATTTTTCTAAATATTTGCACTTTGCCTCATAGGGTCTGGGTTAATGGTTTTGACTCCCTGGCAACTAATTCAATTGAATGTGGTCAAAAGCTGGGTGAACATGCTTGGTTCTGGTAGATATCAGTAGGATAAATCCATATACTTGCTTCATTAGCCTTTCAGCACTGAGTCTGGTTCCACTACCTTGTCCATGGTGGAATATTTCTTTATTTTATATAATATTAAATGCTTAATGTAGAATGTGGGGAGCTGCCTCTGGCATTCAGAAGACATATATTAAGCTAGTAGGCAACTGATCCAACCAGTGTCAACTAAACAGATCTGAGTGAACTTTGTCTTAAAATTCCCAGCAGCTACTGTTATTATACTAACAAATGTTGTAATATATTATATAATAATATTATATATTTAATATTAAATTATTCCAAAATAATAAAGAAAACTCTACCTTCCACGTTGCGGCGTTACGTCGGAAATAAGCAAACATTCTTGTGAACCAATTGTAGATTTCATTTAGTGTTAGTTGCTTTTCAGGAGATTCAAGAATTGCCTACAGAGACAACAATGCAACATTATAATATGAATATGAAGATAACAGTTATGCACAGAAGTGGTTTATTTTCATTCAAGTCCATGACTCTGAACAAAACCGTTCTTAAAACAGACAAAAGTAGTTCAGTGATGTCTTCAAAATGTCTATTAACACAAAGCTTGATTTACCGTGTTTCTATTGGCAGGTCATTGGAGGATATTAGTAATTTTGCAAAAAACACTAGTAATTTTGCAGAAAACACACACACACACACACACACACACACACACACACACACACACACACACACACACCTTCTTATATACCTTCTTCCATATCACAGGATGCCTCACCATTGTGTGCAGCATGTTATCCCTCCTCCTTTCTCCACACAATAGTATTTGCTGATCAACTATAGACAAACCACTTGTCTTTACAGTACTCAGGACAGAAACAAAATGATGCTCTAGAGCAGGGGTCTCAAACTCGCGGCCCGCGGGCCATTTGCGGCCCTCGATATAATATTTTGTGGCCCTCACCGGCAATAGCTACCTTATAGTTTGCTTCAGTGCTCCCAAGTAATCTGCCGCATCCCCGCCGCTAAACGAGGGCTGCAGAGCCCCAAAATCGCCCGGGGGCAATCCTCCGGCATTTCCTGGAAGGGGCAGAGCTTTCAGCTTCAGCTCTGCCCCTCCTGACATCAATCGCCGCACGAATCGCCGCCTCTTCCCACCCCTCTCTGTGAAGGAAGAGTGAGAGGGGCGGGCAGAGGCGGCAATGCGGCACGATTGTGAAATTCCTTATGCGGCCCAGTCTCATCCTGACTTTGCCTCCTGCGGCCCCCAGGTAAATTGAGTTTGAGACCCCTGCTCTAGAGTCATTGGCACTGCTTTACACCCTTTAAAACGTTAAGTGAGTTGTTATGTATGTCTATAGAGGTAATGTGTTACTTGCAGTGTATTTGCAGAGTACACTGAATAATGCACATCGCTAAATCTACATATACACCTATAAGAATTGTCCCCAAAATTACATTTCCTGATCCTTTCAGATCACAGTTCTGGAACTAGTACTGTGCAGGCCCAATGTTCAGCTCCTAGATGTGGGGGTGATGGGGGTGAGGGGCCTGACAGCTGTTTCGCAAGTCTTGCTTCGTCAGAGGCAAATGGTAACCATTTGCCTCTGACGAAACAAGACTTACTTGCGATACAGCTGTCAGGCCCCATCACCTCCGCTTGATTTCCACTGTATATACCCAAGCTAAAATAAAGGGTTTTTAAGGATGCAGTGCCTCACTCCTCTCCTAATGTCTACATAGCTGATCCTTATCGAGTGCACAGTATGAAGGCTCCCTCCGGGCTAAATTATCAATCCCCTGCTGCATTCTGGTGCCAGCAACGTGGTCCTACCTAATCAACTAAACTATGAACCATTTTGCAGTAGCATTCAGTACCGACAGCACAGGTATTTGGAGCAATTAGCTGCACACAACAATAATAGTTTGCTTACGTTGCTCTGCATGAGTAGTTCAAGCATTCAAATGTACAATTATGTTATTAAGCACTTTAAAACCCCTTTGAAATTTGAGTCACATGAATATTGACTGTAGAATGGACACTAGCTCTAGAGAAGGCCAAAATTCAGCCCACTGTGCTGACACTGCTCAAAAGCTGGTTTCTTATGCAGGAAGTAGAGGGAAAATGTGCATATTACCAGGTATTTCACTTATTTATATGAAAACCTTGGTGATTTTTTTTGCAAAAGTCAGACTTTATTTATGATAGCCCATTACACCTCCTACACAAAGCTTAAAAATAAAGCTACAGTAAAACGTCATTTAAACTATAATTTTGGATATATTAACGCGGAAGCTAAAAAGTCTGGAATCAAAATATCCAAGATAAATTATAGATTCTAAACCGCAATTATTTTACTGACTGCACAAATACACATGCCCAGATAAAACAAGCACCAACAGCACAGAATGGCATCGATTGGATGCACTGTAAAATAAACAAGCCAGACTTCACAACGCGATCAGAGATTAATACCTCTATTTAACAGTTCAATGACAACATTCAAAATGGAATTATCTAATTGTTTTGAGTTTTTATTTCTGTTTCCTGGTAGAAATATTAATTTATCAGTCATTCACAAAGCAGGATCAAAGAAAAATGCAAAACATTTCAGCGGCTGATTACAGCTCAGTAATTATTTAGAGCTCAGATTAATTCTAGGGATCAGAGATTACGCTAGTTTGTGATAATTGACTTGCCATCTTTAAACAGCCTCATTTTCACTGTTGTGTGAAATGAATTTTCTAATAATCACATCGTATTGTAATACTTAATCAAAAGCAATTATGGTAGATATTGCTGTTTTCAAAACTCTGCTGGCAAGGAAAAAAAAATGGCTCCGGATGGGCAAGAACACTCTGAACATAAGAACTGAAAATGGGGGGGTTCTCTTTCACACTGCTAAGTAGATTCAACAAAAAATAAATAAAGTATAGAAAGAAAAACTGTAGCAAAAACAAAACAAAAACAGACATGCAGAACAGGTTTAAATGAAATCAAGAATTGTGGCTGGTTGTGGTAAGCAACTTTACTACACACATTTTGCTCCTGTTTTGTTTGAACCTATAATTTTAGACAAGTCCACAACTGTGGGAATAGGGGTCACAGAAGTCAACCTTTTGATAATTCTTCAGAGCTTTAAGAATGATCATAATGAGAGGGTCCCTTCAGAGCAACAAACCATACACTGGTGGCGCTGTAAGGACTACTGCTTAGCACTAAAGCTGATTTCCTCCTCCTCTCTCCAACATACATTTTTCTGAACAGAAGCCTGATGCAGTTATAGCAGAAACGTTTCACTGTCACACTGTGTGTAGTTTTATGCTACATAGACTGGACTTTCAGTTAAAGAACGTATGTACCCGACGTCAGGTTTGCAATGACACCATTTCTTCCCTCATCCCCAGTAACACACATAATTGTCTTTCCCCAAAACTCTATAGGCCCCGTACTGTCGCTTGGCAGACATCAGGACTTGATCCCTTAGTTGCCACTTTGGGGCAAAGTCTTTACAGATGCTTTACTAGCCTGCAGGCTAGAAATCTGTTCTCTTGCTATGATGGGGAGAGGTGGACCGACAGCACATAACATTACAGATTGGGCGGGGTGAGTGAGTGCCCTCGACCTGTGGTTAGCCAAGTCGATCCAGCAAGCATTTTGTTTGCAGAGGCATCGAGGGGGATTAGGGGCAGCTGTACACTTCTCGGCAGGTGTGGCAAGACTTTAGACTATGATGGACAGATGACTATTGTAGGGGATAGATTCTGAACTCCTCTGAAGACCAGTTAGGGATAAGACTATGCTATGTAAAGTGCTATTCAAGATGTCAGCAATATATAAATACAAAATTAACACATACTATAAATAAAGGCTGAGACATCGGGAATAGGGGGCATTTTTTCAAGTGCAGGGCTGTCTTTGCTGCTCACAAATGGTTTTGTGGTTGATAAAGTACAAAGTTATGCAACTACTGCAATCTAGATTTTCTGAAGCTCTCCATCATAGATATATTTGCTGATAATTTGAGTAAAAGGTAGGAATATCAAGTACATCTGTAGGATAGCGATGACATAGCAACTAGTGTTCCTGCCTCGTAGCACTGGGTTCAGGTTTGAATCTTGGCCAGGACACTATCTGTCTGGAGTTTGTATGTTCTCCTGGTTGAAGATCCCTCATCTTAATTGTAGCAGTAGGGTATTGTACCGTGTTAGCCATCAGTAAAAGCAAGAAGTTTTAAATCAGGATGATACCATTTATTGGCTAACTACAAATGAATAAGAATAAACAAGCTTTCGGCCTTGCAGCCTTCGTCAGGTTTACATCCTGTTAGTTTGCAAGCTGGTGGTACAGACAGCTTATATACATGCAACATCAAAAGGGAAAACAGATATTTTTTTCAAGCATAAATACATCATTAAGATGCCTTAATACAAACAGACCATCTAAATGGGGTAAGATAAGGATCCTTGTTTACTTTATTGTTCACAGACCTGGTATTAGGATTGACCCAGAGGTATCGTAAATTCTTAGTTCACAAGTTCAGCTAGGGTGGCTGAGACAGTTTATATATCATCAATCCCATACCAATATAGAAAGTTGTTGCATATATCATCAATCTCATACCAATATAGAAAGTTGTGGGACCTGCAGACACATTTACTCCACTGACAGGGTAACGATACCAGGTTCACAACAGGAGTACAGAGTACAAGGTAAATTTTCTTGTGGGTCCACCAATCTGGTATATCTGATCATGTGTGCTAAATGCCCCAATGTCATGTACGTGGGAGAAACTGGACAAACTCTGCGCAAACGTATGAATGGACACAGGCACACTATTAATGATACCAAATCTGGACTCCCAGTTGCTACACACTTTCGGTCCAACGGACACAGCATGGATGATCTTCGTGTCACTGCCCTGAAGGGCGGCTTCAAAACGTCAAATGACCGATAATAAGGACAACAACTTTCTATATTGGTATGAGATTGATGATATATGAACTGTCTCAGCCACCCTAGCTGAACTTGTGAACTAAGAATTTACGATACCTCTGGGTCAATCCTAATACCAGGTCTGTGAGCAATAAAGTAAACAAGGATCCTTATCTTACCCCATTTAGATGGTCTGTTTGTATTAAGGCATCTTAATGATGTATTTATGCTTGAAAAAAATATCTGTTTTCCCTTTTGATGTTGCATGTATATAAGCTGTCTGTACCACCAGCTTGCAAACTAACAGGATGTAAACCTGACGAAGGCTGCAAGGCCGAAAGCTTGTTTATTCTTATTCATTTGTAGTTAGCCAATAAATGGTATCATCCTGATTTAAAACTTCCTTCTTCATCTTAATTGATAACAGAAACATTCTGCACCAATAGCGTACATACCAATTAGGATTAGGGATGTCTAAAAGCCTTTTCTACAAATTTAAGTAAATGTCTGAAATATTTCAGCCATGGGACCTGTGTTTCAGGCAGGCAAACTCACATTTTTTTTATAACCATAATATTTTAATATCCAATATCTTAAAATGTCCTGCAACTGTAGAATGTATGTTTAAGCTCCAAACTGTGCTGACCTTTTAAGAAATCATAATTGAAAGTAAATTCTGTGGTTCAAAGTAGTGTTTCAGGTAACTGGAAATTATTTTATAATATTTTACTTTTTGGCAAAATTAAAGGAAACCTACAGTAAGGGGAATACAAAGACTACCACATCATAATCAGATTTAAAAAATGCCACATGCCTTCCTCTAGTCTGAGTCACACATCTGCAACCAGATGATTTAGAACACCTGCTCTGCATACTCCTGCTGAGTATGTCATTTATAATACTGTAAACACAATGTACCACAGGCCACTGGGATGTACTGTACACTTACCTGCCTAATTAAGGACGCATATGTGAAAGGTGGCCTGACTTCTGCATTTTTGTAAAACTCTTGGTTCTGTGCAATGTCTGCAATGAAAACAGGTCATCATTAAAATGTCAACAATGTCAAAGATATGTTAAGATAATAACACAAGCTGTTGAATAGATGCAACTTCCTAAAACAGTTTTTGAGGTCAGAAAAGTAAAGTTTAATCGGTCTTTGCTGAATGGGAAGCTTCAGCAGAGAGCACAGCTAAGCTGTCTAGCCATGCTTTATCCTCATACTTGAGAAAAGATCTGAGCACTAGCCATGGGTCTGGCCACTGGAGGCAGTGCTTTATTCAGAGAAAGCAAGAATACAACAGTCTCTGAAATCATCCTAAGCTACAGGATAGGGTAAAGCTAGCCACACACTGATAGAATGAATGTCGCCTGATGTAGCAAAATGATCAGTCCCTCTGATTGGAATCTGATCAGAGAGGGATTGATTCAGACCAGACACTGCACATCAATTTTCTATAGATTTCAGATTGTTGCTCTGTTCGATGCACTATAGGCCGCTGAACACTATAGGCCATCTATCTACCTCTACTCTTGCCCCCAATTGAATCTCCATCCCATTTGGGAATAGATTCCTGTCAGATTCAATCACAGTGATCAAATTTGATGGAATTAAACTGAAGAAATTATGGTGTGTGGCTACTTTAGTCTGGGGTTATTAGATAAGACTTAATTTTATGTTAAGCCTTTACTTCTACACTATATGAACACTATAGGTTTCTAGTTACAGAGACTCAAGTTGTGAAGGCCTTGCTTTAATTCATGAGAACACAATGAATGTATTTTCTTTATACAATAACTCCCCCGTCTTCTTAGGGCCACCAAGTTTTGAAAGATTTTTTTATTCTAGGATGGGATCCACAATCCAACACCCAATGAAGATCATCGCCACAGATGTGCCTGGATCGTGTGACCCTACCAAGAGTTTAAGCGTTCACTGGAGCTCTAAGGGTCACTTAACTATACAAACCCCCTAACTACAAGGTAACAAGGTACACATCTAAGTAACAAGTAAACAAAGGTACAAAATTACTGCTAAAATCTAACTTTCAAGACTTGTTTTATTATTGCTATAAGAAAATGTTGGTATGTAGCTTGGTCTCCTGAATTCTAAATTAATTTGTTCAACCCTCTATGTATTCTTGCCAGAGAGAAAACTCACCAGAAGAGATGGGGACGTTGTATTTGTCAGAGTACCGCCTCCGGATGGGCCCTACGTTGTGGATGCTGGTGGTCGTAATGACAGATGGTCCCTGGCTTAGAGGAGTGAGTGGTGTGGTTGGGGTGGTGGGGGTATGAGGTAAGCTCTGTGGGGATGGTTCTGATGCAGTCTTTGATAGGGTAGCACTAGATACCAGGTTCAGCTGTAAACAAAACAAAAGAGAAAATTAATATTAACAATTGATCAGTGTCTTTCCTTTCTACTCAAACTATACGTAGTTTTAGCAATATCTATTGCCACCTTTTGATATACAGTATCCACAAGAAGACACAAGTATCATTAGTCTAGTCCAGGCATGGCAAATTCATGTGTGTGTGTTAGTTAAGGGAGGAGGGAATGGACAGTCAAAAAGTCTTCTTTTGCTTTATAAAATATATTTTTTTTAACCTTTATACAAAAAAAACTGGAGAGTGTAGTTAGAGTTAACAGGCCTTATAGAGAGCAGCTGGTGAAGTAGTTGATGAAACAAGTAGTACACGGCACTGAAGATGCACTGTTCCATTTTGTGACTACAATTACACTTTAAAGCTGATCCCCCCCATCCCGAAAGCGAGCCATTAAAACACTAGAGCTAATTACAACCCACCCATAGATCACTGTGACACTGTAAAATTTAAGACATGGCTACATAATGTTAAATTTGAGGCAGACTTTAAACAAACTGCCACTGTGTAAACTATATGCATACAATGCTTCTCACCCCACATGCAATTTAAATATACACTTTCATTTGTTGATTTAATGGAACGTCAGCCCAATGTTTAGCTTTAATGCGAACAGTGTAAACATGACTTTTCGTAAATGGTGAACGTCTCCAGGACTTAACTCCAGATATGATCGTGAACTGGCACAAAGCACATTCGTAGGTGCTCTTTACATTAAGCAGAACACAGAGCTCATTTAATTTTTCTTTTTTGGTCTGAAAGCTTAATTTCTTGAGATTTCTCCAGAATATATAAATCAAACTCAACATACAGCACTGCGTTAAATTCTGCAATCAGTCAGTATTATTACAATGTCAAGCTTTTATTTCTTTTAACAATAAATTAGTTATACGTAGAGTATTTCTGCTTTTTTT
The DNA here is from genome assembly GCF_040937935.1 of Hyperolius riggenbachi. Lineage (NCBI taxonomy): Eukaryota > Metazoa > Chordata > Amphibia > Anura > Hyperoliidae > Hyperolius > Hyperolius riggenbachi. The sequence continues at coordinate 213,802,966 of NC_090654.1, forward strand.
TTCTTTTATTAAAAAAATGCATAACTATATTATTGCCATTAAATATAATTTGCCAGTCTTAACGGTGGAACTGCTCAAGCTGGTGCCAAAAAATATGAGGTCATGTTACGAAAAGGTACGGTATATGGTATTAATCAAGAAAGTCTCCATGTTTCATTAATTGACTCCAAGGAATGATACCTTATCAGAGAAATATGTTAAAATCCATCTTTTAAAGGACATGGATCTATCAGAAAGGACACGATGGGGTCACCAATCTCCAAGGTTTTTTTTTTTTCCTCCATACAATATGAGCTAGAATTAACCTAAATCTTTGAGAAAAATAAACTGTTTTAAGAGAAATTTTATCCTGACAAACCTCAAAATGGCAACTCTATTCTGCACGGTGACCTTTTAAGTTTATCAATATACGTCCACTTGCATTACAGACCAGTACCTTGTATCAATCGAGCTGCGATTTAATGATAATCCCCAGTGAACAGGAGAGTAATGCAGCCTTTTAACAGTTTATTATAAGAACGTCTATGTTTCGCCTTATTAAATGGGATACAGATGTTAAGGTTTTTTTTTTAGTTGGCTGAACAAAAGCGCACGTGCGCGGTACAATTTTCATTCAGTCCTCACACTTTTTTAGAGAGCGTTACACTCTATGGCTTATTTGATTCTGTCCTCATTTTTGAAGATGACCATATCAAAGAGGTTATATGGAGATAAAATTAGTGTTAGACCTTTTTTTCTACCCAGCTTCTTGTAATCTATATGGACTGGGGGATATATCTGAAGTCAGTATGCCAACCAGTTTGTGTAAGTGGAGCAAACAAACACACAACATGCAAAATGGTATAAATTCCTGTTCCAGATGCCCCAAGGGCTGATATCAATGTAAACCCTTTAGTGAGCTGAGTATAGTTAATGTATCTAGGCTGTTTTGACTTTAATGCTGTCTGTGCAACATCTATGCAGCCAGTGGCAACTGAATTCGAATCTGGGTCCATACTTGTGTGGGGTGAGATTTTTAGACATAAATTAAGCACTTCCCTTCCTCTCTCCCTATCTGCTCTCACTGACAAACTGTTATTATCAATGTGATATCAGTGACAGAATTAGTGGACATCACTGTTCAAATAGCCTAGTGTAGTTAAAGAGATAAACAAGGACCTCCTGTGCGGAGAGTATTTATGCTTGGTGCCCATAGAAACCAACTTCATCTAAAAACCAGCACTGTAAAAATGGCAGTTGAAAAAAGAACAACTGTTTTATCAGAATGGACAGTGATTTTTAAAGCACACCTGAAGTGAGAGGCTGTAGGCTGACAAATGTATTTCCTTTTAAACAATGCAAATCGCTTGAATTACCCACTGATCTCCTGCCTCTTATACTGCAAGCCAAAGACTCTGAACAAGAATGCAGATCAGGTGCTCTGACTCAAGTCTGACCCGATTAGCTGCATGCTTGTTTCATGTGTGTGATTAAGACACTTCTGCTGCCAAAGTGATTAGCAGGACTGCAAGGCAACTGGCGTTGTTTGAAAGAAAATAAAGGTGGCAGCCATATGCCTCTCACTTCAGGTTCCCTTTAAATACAATGAAAAGAAGGGTAAAATGATTTCTGTACTTACAGTACCAAATGACCTTCACAAGTGCTATGGTTACATGATTGTATTCCTTGTGGCATGTCTCCTGAAGCCTTTTGGAGGCAGACTGCTGCATCATCACTACAACTGTCCTTTTTGGTTATTGATCTCTATGGCACTGGCTGCCACTTCTCTGTCCAACTGCTAAGTCTCCTGGGACATGGACTAGAGCAATATAGGTGGATGGTGTGCTCAATGACAAATTCTTCAGTGTTGGACTATGAAACAGAGAGTGTGGCCCAGGGGATGGGGAATCACAACAGTTAGATTCCCGGTGAGTGTGGGGTGAAGCCTGGCAGTTCACGTGAGGGGGGTCAGGTAAGTCCTGAGGCTGAAAACTAGGACGCCTGTACTGGAAAGTTCACTTTCATTTAATGTGGGAGAGGGATGGCAGGGCAAACACTTCCTGAAATTAGGCTTTAAAAGAAAATTTTAATGATAGGGATATGGAGGCTGCCATAATTATTTCCTTTTAACTTTTTCCGGACCGCTGGCAGGAAATCCTATGCAGCACTTGTGACTGCTCTAGGCTGATGCGGCGTTTCCGCTCCCGACGCGACCGTGCGCACCCAAGAGGGGAGATTAAGCTGTCATATGACAGCTGACATCTCCCCTCAGTGATCAGAAACCATTGCGTATGGCTACTGATCACGCGATCACTACGATCACTGGCAGATCGTAGTCATCACCAGTAAGAGCAGGGGGGAAAGAAGAGGTTCCACTCGCCTTCCTGCCATTCCCCCGGTGATCGTCGATCCCCTCCGCTCTGGCCGGCATCCCTGCTGGCTCGGACGTCAGTGCTGGGTCCCGGCTTGATGATGTCATCAAGCCACAACCCGGAACTGAGCAGCAGTATGAGCGGGGATGCTGGCCGGAGCAGAGGGGTCCACTGTGGCTCATCGCTGGAGCCTGGAAGGTGAGTAAAGGCTGCTGGCTACAGGGGGGACATCTGGCTACAGGTGCGACACACAGCCCAGCAAGCAGAACTGGTGATCCAGCTGCCTGACCTCCCCAAATGCGTCCCCCCCCCCTCCGCATGCAAATTCGCCTGGTCCTTAAGGAGGGTTAGGCAGCCGGTCCCCAAATGGTTAAACAATGCCAGTTGCCCAGCAGTTATGCTAACCCTCTGCCTCTAATACTTGTAGTCATAGACTCTGAACAGGCATGCAGCAGATCAGGTGTTTCTGACATTATTGTCAGATCTGACAATCTGCATGCTTGTTTCTAGTGTACTTCAGACACTACTGTAGCCAAATAGATCAGCAGCCTCCATATTCCTCTCACTTCAGTTGTCCTTTAAAGCCATGGAGGTTTCAGGTACAGGAAATTAGGGAAGATCTCTTCAACAGGGACATTCACAGCAGAAGGTTTTTTCTGGTTCCACTGTATCCAAAACTAAAATAGTTGGAAATTAAAGTTTGGCTTTAACATATATTGTGATCAACATACAATATATGGAACAAAGGAAAAAAATCTCTAAACATTACAAAAAACGAAGAGTAGTCAACGACAAAATGTCTTTAATTTTACATGAGTGTAAACAAAAGGAACAGCTTTGACAAATGACACAGATTCGTATCCATGGTTAACTGACACTATTAGAGGACTGAGTAAGCAGCCAATCTTGGCTAATTACCAACTGAAGTTGTATTGGAAGGACTCTAATTAGAAGATGCTTATGGAGGTGATCTAATGACTAAACGGTGCATAAGAATGACCCCGGACATTGGTGAGTGGCAGCGCAGGGTGTAGCCAGAATACTTTGCAGAAACTGTAATCTGATTTTAAGATAGGAGGAAGGGATATTTGTAATAATAGCTATGAGGTAAACTAATTAAAGACGGATCCTGGAGGAGAGACTGGGGCTTGCCGCAGCTGAAGCCGTTCCAAAACAAAGTGCCAAATATGAACAGCAGCGGAGTGGAAAAATGTCTGCCTGACCTCTGCCCCCGCTATTAATTTGCAGGAAAACTAATGACACATATACATATTCCCACAAAATTGTTCTAATTGCTAATTTGCCAAAGGAGCCCGCTTTCCAAATTAAACATGACTGCAATCTGCAAGGAAAGCGAGAACAAAAAAAAAAAAAAAAAGGAGCTGTGAGAGACGGGTGTTTCATCTTCCACATCTATTTGTAGGCTTAACCAACAATTTGATGAAATGCTGACCTTGTCAATTGCTATTGAAGTGCTTTATTTCCTTTTTGCTTTTTTCTATTCTCTTTAGGACAGTGAGATGTGCTCTGTGCTTTGTTCACTTGGTTTCTGCTGCTGGCTTACTTCTTCGAACGCATGAAGCTGAATTTTGCCAAAGTATTTTGAATTAAGGCTCTGGCATGTTCAACATAGCCAAGGACTGGGATTTGTGGGCTGGGCACATTCATCCTATCAAGCCGCCAATCTCAAATGTCAACAAAGCTTGCCACACACGCAGCAGGAGAAGTCTAATGCTATTCAAGGCTGATATTTCAACATCCGGTATCATGGTGAGGTAATACGGATGATGCACCACAATACACTCCAGAGTTCATTCATATTTCTAGCTGAAATCTATTTAGAACTGATCGATTCTTGCTGTGTGCCGTGTATTACAAAACCACTGCTCCCACGCTAACCACATGTGCTGAGATGGAACTGTCTGTCACATCCAAAGATGGATATGATCAATTTTGCCCCCCCCCCCCCCCAAAAAAAAAAAACAAAAAAAAAAAAAACAGGCACACATCTTTGGGAGAAGTGGACAATTTCAAGTAGAAGCTGACAAAATTCTTGAGTCTCTTGTTAGGAAAGGGACTATATGTTATCTTAGTGATCACCATACCACACAAGTATTTCATCAGAGATACATATCTAAATGCAAAAACGTAATTCCTGATAAGGTTTTATTGAATCTGTTTTTTATTGATTGGGACCACCTCAGCATGTTTGTCAGTACTAAAACAGTACAAAGAGTAGCAGTGATCTGTGAAGGGCAGTAGTATCCCGCAGCAACCAATTACAATGGGTCTGAACGGAAACCAGGTGTGCAGTTAAGGTAAAGGAAATGTTTCCTTATGGGCCCGTTTCCACTCAATGCAATAATTTGCATTAGAACTGATAGCAATGCAATTTTAAAGGAATAGTGACCACTGAATGTGTTTTTTGTAGTCCGTTCCAATCCCCCCAAAATTTGGACACCTTGCTGCAAAAAGTAATGCGTACATGAAAAAAAGGCATAGGGACATTTGGGGCACCCAATTCTGGTTAGTAGAATATCAGTAAATTTACCAATACTCTACATTTTTAAAATTGGAAATTATGATAGTAGAATATTGGTAAATAATGCCAATATTTTACTACAACTAAACCTAACCCTATTCTCACACACCTCTACCTATGCCTAACCTTAACCACACCCCTGCCAATGCCAAGCCTTACCAAACCTTACATTTACCCCTGATGCTTAACCTTAACCCCCCCCCCCCCCTATGCCTAACCTTAACCACACCCCTGCCAATGCCAAGCCTTACTAAACCTTACATTTACCCCTGATGCTTAACCTTAACTCCCCCCCCCCATGCCTAACCTTAAAGATGCCCCCCCTTGTCTAAACTTAAAGACTCAAACCCCCCCCCCCAGCCTAACCTTAATTCGCTGATAAATAGCAGGTGCCATGGCCAACTGCAGTGAAAATTGCAGCTACAAATAGCGGGCGCAAGTTTGCAACCCTCAGTAGGGTTATAGCAGACCACAGCAAGGATTGCGAAAAGGTGACAAAAATAATAGCTAAGCTCCCCTGCAGTGAAAGGTTTTCTGTAAAAGATGCAGGCTCTTTTGCCTTTCTTCCAGGAAGAACCCACTCATTCTACTATCTGAAGCACCCAGACGATAATAATTCCTTTGTGTTGGAAGATGACAATAAAGCATTTTTAAAAGAAATGCAAACTTTCCCTCGAGGTTGTAGGAAAATTGAGTAAGTGGACACCTGAGGAATGGAAACAACATCTGCTGCTGAAAACTGCAGAATGCTGTAAATAATGATGAATGTCAGATATTTTTCATATTTGATGCCCAATCTAATGAAACTTCATGGAGTTCTCCTTTAAATTGCATCTGAGATAAACTTTTACTCATTGCATAATTGTGTTCCTTTCATATAGTTTATAGGGCATTCCTCAAGCCAAATACTTTTTTTGTTTTGTTTTAATACTCTAATTCCCTATAAAGTAAACAGGCCTCACCCACAGCTCTTTTTGTGCCTTGGCACTGTAGCAAAGGCTTATGGGAGCTCAGTCTGGGCAGGAGGAAGAGGTGGTTACTAGCCAGAGATTTCAGAGGCAGAGGGGAGGAGGAGAGGGGACTGAATTTACACACAGGCAAGCTGATAGCATCTCCATCCCTCAGCCTGTGACAATGTGACAAACAGAACATGGCTGCCCTCATTGTATCACAGGAATAAATAATCAAACTTTTGAAGCTGTTTGCAGCTAGATATGCTGTGTAAACTATGTAAACTTTATATAAGATATATAGACAAGTTACTTGTTATAGTTCGTTTTTCCTCTCGGATCCGCTTTAAGAATGCATTTGCCATATACACAGCTGCCGTTAGACTCAGAAGTATATAAAGTAAGTGTAACTACACTGAAACCCTTTCTCTATCTGCTATTTGACTAGAATGTTTCCCTTAAAAATGATGAATGAGTCATCTGTAATTTTCATAAACAGGCGGTGATGTAGACCCCTAATCAAAATGGATTTCCATTAACTGTCTTGCTTAGTACACATAATTGTATCTTTTTTGTTTTTCCTAAATGTATTATACAGGAATACTAGCCAGAGACCATGAGGACGCTCTTATATCTCGACTTAAAGATGGGATTTAACCCTTCCCGGATGGAGTAACAACGAAACACACAGCCCTATCAACAAAATTTGCCATCCTGGCGTGGTGCTGCATGCTCCAGGGCACAAGTATCTGCGATTAGCCGCGCCAGTCTGCTTAGGGTAGGAATTGATGATTTAATTGCAGGGAAATTCTGGGCTTTAATCACTGAAGATTGGAGTCTGCAATAAGCAGTGATAAGCCGGGAAATGACTATTTTAAAGGAAATTCTCCACTGTACAGAAAGCTTTAATAAAGAGTTCCAGTATTTTTGTATATCAGTTTGTAAACTGACTGCAGAACTCCAGCCAAAACTTTTTTTTTAATTTAAAGGTGCCCATTAACAGTACAATCTCCAGAATAATCAGCCGAATGATGAATTAGATCTGGTACTATCAATGGTGGCGATCGACAACGAATTATTGTTCTATCGATTGTTCTAGCGATTTGAAATTTGGAACGATCCTTTCAGTCTGACGGGATTGCTTGTCATTTTCCTTGCAACGATTGGATCAGATGTCCGGTAACATGGGAAATTGGATCGTTAATGGGCACCTTAAGATCTAGCAGTGAAGGATCAGATTATCTAGTAGCGCTTTATTCTGTCTGGGTATCTATTGCCACCTCATTTCCTATGTGGTCACCAGTTACAGGGTGCTGAGATGATTAACTTTCTCTACCAAAATATTCCTCAAGAAGAATTCATAGAGAACAATGTGACTAATTTTAAGCCTTTCATTGGTTGCTTGTTACACTAATCATTGCTTTTTAATAGGAGGGCTTTTCGGTCTCAATTAGTCCACTATACTTTCCTAGTGGTTCTGGGTCACCCCAAGCTGCTTGGGTATTCTGTGAAAATGAGTAAATCTCTCCAATGGCAGCATGGGCCCTGATAAAGGTTACAATTCTTTACCCACACAAAAATGTGGTTTTATTACTGTATGCTCTATTATCAGACAGATTCATGCACTCCTGCCAGATCATAGACAACGGGAATTCAAAGTGGGTCTAAATTGCCTTTACTACAAAACAATAATGCTATACTACCTGTCAAAATAGAGGAATTATTTATTGGAATGGTGTTATTTGTGGGTGTGTTTCATAAGAGGGGGCTTGCTAGGATATATATTTGGAATACTTTTCTATCTTAGAGAGAGTTCTGTTGTAGGGGAAGACTGCTTGGGCACGGAGGACAAAATAGTACTTATGAAAGGATTGGAGGGAGAACTACATTATGTTCTGACAGCTACAATGCTGAAACTAACAGCATCAAGCAGGCAAAATCAGATGCATCAGCAGGGTGTCTGCTATTGCAGCCTCACGGCCAGGTCACATGTGTGCCTGAGCTGCAGCAACTAGTCCCTTCTCATACCAACTACAACTATTGAATACCAGTAGTTGCCATCAGTAGCAAAGCCATAATATGCATTTTCTTTCACAGTGACTCACTCATCATAGTTACCTGTGTGACATGACCCTTGTAGTTTTCTCATTTTTTATCTATTAGGACAGTTCAGGTTCACTTGAAAAGTATCTCTAACAGGAAAGCAAACAGCAAACAAATCTGACAAAGGTCATAATCCTTCTCCAACCCATCCAAATCTAAAAACAATGTTTTGGCTAGCAGTAGGCAGCCATTCACAGGTTAGATGGAGAGTTAGCTACCTCTAGACCTAAATATTTGTGCAGTGTAGGAGGGAGAAGGCAGCCCTGCCAAGCATCAGCTGAGTACCGTACTATGTTAGCCAGTAGTTTAAAACCACAACTTTGGGGTGAGGGTGTTGCCTTTTTATTGGTTAACTGGATAAACTAAAAATGCAAGCTTTTGGAATCTCTACCTGACAAAAAACCCAAGGTCTCGATTCCAGTAGAAGCAATTTTTTTTGCCTTTCCGGAGCTATACAGCCCTGATAATCCAAAGTTTGTACTTTCTAGACTAGGAAAAGAAAAAGCTAAAAGAGACCACAAGAGGTACAATAACACAACATCGTTTATAACAACATGTACGGGTAAAGATCATGATGAATGCGCCACTCAGTCTAAGCATGGACCACACAAGTGTGTACATACCCTCGGGCATGTGAAGAATGTTGCATTCTATATGTATAAATCTGCTTAGAAATAACAACTGACACCATAAGAGGTCCATTACTGAAACAGTACGCGACCAAAACCATGTAAGTTGCACCTATCTATAATTTTTATCATAATCCAAGCAAACACTCCTCCTTGTGTTTCCATCATGAAAAGCCTGTTCCGTCATTCTCCAAAATAAAACGATTAAATGTTTACTTAATGGCCCTTAAAATAAATGGAAGCATGTAATTATGTTTTCAGCTATAGCCGTTTCGCCAAACGCGCAAATATTGGAGAAAAGTCTAAACAGGGTATAATTCAACCATTTTATATTATTGGAGCTGACTTAGCCAACTTTACGATGGAGCTTTATGGTACGTTTAATTGCCTGAACATATTTCTATTTATTATATATATTTTTTTGTGTTTTTTCTTAAATAAACTTAATTGCTTTTCCCCTAGAGTGAATCGAAATACACAGGATGGAATATTTAGCCAAGCATTTCATTTGAAAATGTTATTTTAAATGTTTTAGGCCAAGTATGAATTGGTGCAGTGTCTGAAAAAAAAACTTAATTACTGTTCAGCCATTAGAAAAAAATGGCTTTGCCTCTTCCATGGATGACAGTTGGCTGACGTTTGGGAATACTCAGTATAAGCGATTAACCATGCAACAGACAAAGAATTGTTGACAACGTTTCTGCTAAAAGCAGTTTAATTTTTATGGCCCTTTGTAGCTCACAAAGAAATACCTGCTGTACCTGCTGCCCTAGTGAAAATTAGATGCCCATTCTGTCACAACATAGCAGTTCTGGATCTTGCTGAAGGTGCTCTTGGCGATTGCAACAAATTACTTTTTGAAAATGGATTCCATTGTAAAAACTTTCAGAACTTCCCTATGTCACTAGTAATGTGACTGAGTGGGCTTGATATATGAAGAAGCTACAGGATGTAGATCACTGAAGAGCACGGCCTTCCTAAAAAAGTTGCCTGCTAGGTGCTAGGTAGCGATCAATTTTAAATACTCATCTGGTTCAGACTGAATCATAGAAAGGGTTGCCAAAAGGTTAGTATATACCAGATTTGTGGTCATAATAAATTAAACAAGACAAGTAACATTTATACTGCACTTTTGTTATGGCGGACTCAAAGTGCTTAAGCTGCATCCACTAGGGCATGCTCAGTAGGCAGTGGCAGGGAGTCTAGCCCAAGGACTCCTTACTGAATAGGTGCTGGCTTACTGAACAGGATGAACCGAGATTGGAACGCAGGTCTCTTTTGTCAGAGGCAGAGCCCAGTCCAGTGCTTTAAAAGAAAAGTCCAAGGTTCCAGCACGGAGTCCCTCTCCATCTCCTGGCTGCACTCCCAGCCATGGACGAGCCCAGTAGAATTAAGCCTCTTGTGCATAGCTGTTTTCCTCTATGCATGAGCTCTCTGTTCTAGTTGGCACGCGCAGATCGAACTCACAGGAACGGCAGCAAGCCACAGAAGATCCAAGGCACAGGAAGTTGTCTCAGTAGCAATCAAGTGATCACGTCTGTTGGTTCTCAAAAATGGTATCTATTTTAGTTTAGTTTTTTTTTTTTTACTTTAAAACAATGAAATTCTATATCCACCTAGGACAGTGGTTCCCAACCCATGTGCCGCGACACATACATGTGTCGCGGCAGCTTCGGGTATGTGTCGCAGTGTCAGCTCTTGGAGGAAAGCAGCGCAGTGGAGGGAGAGCTGTGGGCAGCGGCGGAGAAGGGGGCCATCTCCCCCCCTTCCCTCACCTTAGAGTGCTCTCCCTCCCTCGCTCTCTGCTCCGGAGCTAACTGCGGTCAGGCGTTTGCAGCGGGTGAGACTTACCTTCCGTGTCGCTCCAAGCACCGGAAGTTCTGGTGCCGCAGCCGCTGCTCTGGTCTGCATCACACCAGAGCAGTGGCAAATCGTCCCGCGCCTGCAACGAGACCAGACGGAGACACGAAAGGTAAGTTCCGCCCCTCTGCCAGCCACCGCACTTCGTTCCGGAGGAGAGAGCAAGGGAGGGAGAGCACCCTAAGGTGCCGCTCTCCTTCCCTTGCTCTCTCCTCCTGGGGGGGGGGGGGCACCTGGCTACATATACTGGGCACATATACACCTGACTACATATACTGGACACATATTCCCCTGGCTACATATACTGGGCATATATACACCTGACTACATATACTGGGCACATATACTCCAGGCTACATATACTTTGGACATATACCCCTGGCTACATATACCGGGCACATATACACCTGACTACATATACTGGGCACATATACACCTGACTACATATACTGGGCACATATACCCCTGGCTACATATACTGGGCACATATACCCCTGGCTACATATACTGGGCACATATACACCTGACTACATATACTTGGCACATATACACCTGACTACATATACTGGGCACATATACCCCTGGCTACATATACTGGGCACATATACCCCTGGCTACATATACTGGGCACATATACCCCTGGCTACATATACTGGGCACATATACCCCTGGCTACATATACTGGGCACATATACTGGCCACATATACGCCTGGCTACATATACTGGCCACATATACACCTGCCTACATATACTGGGGACATATACCTCTGGCTACATATACTGGGCACATATATCCCTGGCTACATATACTGGGGACAACTTGCTGTTTGTCATTATGTGCATTTACTGGTGAAAAGCTGTCTCTTATGTACATTTACTGGTGAAAAGCTGTCTCTTATTATGTGCATTTACTGGTGAAAAGCTGTCTCTTATTATGTGCATTTACTGGTGAAAAGAGGTCTCTTATTATGTGCATTTACTGGTGAAAAGAGGTCTCTTATTATGTGCATTTACTGGTGAAAAGAGGTCTCTTATTATGTGCATTTACTGGTGAAAAGAGGTCTCTTATTACGTGCATTCACTGGTGAAAGGCTGTCTCTTAAGTACATTTACCGGTGATAAGCTGTCTCTTATGTGCATTTACTGGTGAAAAGCAGTCTCTTATTATGTGCATTTACTGGTGAAAAGAGGTATCTTATTATGTGCATTACTGGAGAAAAGAGGTCTCTTATTATGTACATTTACTGGTGAAAAGCGGTCTCTTATTATGTGCATTTACTGGTGAAAAGCTGTCTTTTATGTGCATTTACTGGGGAAACGCTGTCTCTCATTACCTGCATTTACTGGTGAAATGCTGTCGCTTATGTGCATTTAGTGGGGAAACGCTGTCTCTCATTACATGCATTTAGTCTACGTGTCACGGAGATCTGAACGTTTGGTTTGATGTGTCACGACTCCAAAAAGGTTGGGAACCACTGACCTAGGACATTAGCTGAATGGGATATATGTTATCCCCACGTTTGCTCAGTTTCCTCCTACAATCCAAAAACATGCTGGTAAGAGAGAACACGAGAGTGTCTATGACTGGCATTTACATACAACTGTTACCTCTTTTAACAGAAGTAAATGGTTCAATGTTTTCTGCCTAGCGTGGTGCAATATAACAGTTTTATGTAAATAGGGGAAATAATTGTTGTGTTTGCAAGCAGAGGGTGAGAGTTATATTTGGAGATTTAAACATTTGCCTGAAGTTCACCTTTAATTGTAATAATGTCCTTGCGTATCCATTTGCACATTGGAATTGCACAGATGAAATGTGTGTATACACAAAACGAGCCAATAATTTGCATAAACACTTTCACACATGTTTTAAGTTCATGCAAAGCAAATGCTATAATTGTTCTATATTTAGTCTCGGGATTCTGCGTAAAAAAGTCCCTAGTGTATCCTCACTGTGCTAATCTATACTGTACACACAAATATAGGCAACTGTTAATAAAAACAGCTCTTTTCACACTTGCAAAACAATAACATGGTGTATGGAAACGTATTGACAAGTGTGAAGAAGTGTCATCCTGGGCTGACAGAGGAAATCATTGACAAGTTTAAATAACCAGAATTCTGTCTATTACACAGCGTATCAGAATACCCAAGCAGCTCGGGGTGACTCAAAACCACTAGGAAAGTACAAGGGACTAGAAGAGACCGAAAAGCCCTCCTACTAATAAGCAATGCTTAGTGTAGTTTGCCTTCTTAATACAGAAGGTATTTGCGATAATTCAGCTTTAAGTGAGCAACTGAGGTCTCCCACAATGCATCACTACTGAATATGCAAATTATGTCTTTATGCCCCTGAAGCCGAAACAGGCTGTCTGCATGTTGGGGTTGGTGTGGCTCTGGAACTTCAAGAAAAATACAAAGGCTGCCGTATTGCAAAAATAAACGTGCCACACATCTGCCAGGTGTACTGATCTGACTGTTACACATCTGCAGCACCTATGTAGCTGGTTGGGTAATAGTGAATCTAAACACCCGATGTGCCTAATTGCGCTGCATCTTACATTTCAGATGCTATATAGAGGCAGATAAAAAACAAAGGCCAGGCAAGCAAGCATTTTTAAAAGGCAGCTGGCAAATACACTTTCCCGATTACCTTCACTTTTGACTTTCTTATAAGTCACCCTGGTAGCTTTGAAAGCAGAACACCCAAAGGCCACCTTTTGATACCAACCCAAAGGCTTCTTCAGCTAAAAAAAAAAAATCCAGTTTTAAAATTTGGTCACATGACCCAAAGCAGTCCAACTGAAGGAGTTAACAAGAAGGTCTGTGTTTGAAGATGCTGCATGGCTTTGAATAATTTAAGTAAAGGGGAAGGTGGGATCCTGCAGTAATGGTTTGGGCACCAAATACAAATGAAAAGAATAATACAGTAATTAAAAAACTTAAATTAAGCCTAATTCGCAACCTAAAACTACCCCAACTCAATTAAATACAATAACAATAATCTCCCACCTTGGAAAGCTAAAACTAACTTCACTCACATAAACAAACCTTAACCTCAAACACTCAAACATCACTAACATAACCAACCCAAACGATATCATTAAACTATAAAACTAACACTAAACTATTTAAACCGTCAGCAAACTATCAGTGAGGTTCACATGTTGGGACATCTCTGATATGGTCTTTGAAATATTATTTTTTCTAGATATTTACTAAAATGCTATAAAAATAGACATATGTCATAGGTGAATTTACGTGTTATTAGTGCAAAACAAAAGATATTACTTATCAGATTTCATCTCCCCAAAAACAAAGGAAACACAAATCCTTGATACAGAATGCAAAATATGTATTTAATATTTCTTGAAAATGTTAGAACGCTTCATATATTCTTCCCAAAACTCGTTTTTTTCTTCAAGAATTTCTTTATAGCTTTCTCAGCTGTCTAATAATTGAAATTTATCAGATGGAGTATATCAAATATATTCTATTTTTCAATCTCAAAGGACCATTTTGAGTAGAGCAGACAGCTACCAGACAATACAGTGCACTCGAAAGAGAAAAAGTTGAAAAAAATATTTAGTATGAAAAGGTGTGAAGATGATTGCTTTGGAGTGAAGACACTTTTCATATACAAATGTGATTTTTTCCCCCCCTGTTCTACAAATGGTGCCACAACGGTAAATTTGCATAGACTAATCCAAACAATCTGTTCGTATGACAATAGTGAACCTCACACGGGCTGCCTATTGTCGGTTTACATATCAGCAAGCTTTATGTTTTCTTGTACCGGCGTTCTGAGCTGTCAAAGGCTCGCTTTGGACTCTAAATAAATGGTTAGAAAGGCGCCGCGTGGAAATATTAGACTTCTCTCCAAAGAAAGCCTGCTGTGTATGAATTCCGAAGCTATTAATTTTTCAGTCAAAAATATGCATGTGCATTGCTCATAATATACAGACACCGCGAGCAGCTCAGGAGAAAGACAATGTTAACTTGCCCGGTTGAATTCACTCGAGGAGTTAAAAGTAAATTTACTGGGAGGTCCAGGAAGTAAGTTGGAATAGTTATAAAGGAGAAAAGGAATAACACAAGAAATTACAAAACAGAAAACAAAGTACAAAATCAACAGTAAACCCTCCCAAATCAATGAATATAATTGTGCCTTCTTAAAACAGAAGGTATTTGCAATAATTCAGGTTTAAAGAGAAAACCCAACCAAGAAATAACCTTCATCCCAATCAGTAGCTGATACCCCCTTTCCAATGAGAAATCCATTTCTTTTTTCAACCGATTCATCAGCCATACAGAGCCCCCTGCTCTGTATGGCTGATTTTGTGGTGAAACCCCTCCCACAGTGTGATGTCAGCGCCTTACAGCACTGAGGTCCTGACATCACACTGTGGGAGCCTTGTTGCAGTTTAGGAAATAAAAGCTGTTTCCAACTGCCAAAAATGCAAGCATCATCTCCTTGCAGTGGCATCACCTGCCAGAAGTAAAAATGTCACCATGTGATACATTTCTGAATGTAAATCAGAGAAAGGAAACATTTTAAAATGAGCAAACATTGACTAAATCATTTATACAGAATTATTGGAAAAATTAAGCACTTTTTTATTACATTACTTTCACTGGAGTTCCTCTTTAAGTGAACTACTGTGGTTTCCCATGATGCATCACTCCCAAATAAGCAAATCATCTCCTGATGCCCCTATATAGTGAGCCTATAGCTTATAAATGTTACAGAGCCACATCAATTCAACATGCATACAGCCTGTTTGGGACTTTCTAGTCCTCACCAGTGCATGGCATGGATTGATATGGCTCTATGGGAAAGGGCTTGGACCAGTACTACGGAATACCCAGATATCTCCTGGTGACACAGAACCACTAAGATAGTATAAGAGGCTAAAAGAAACTAAAAGGGCATAAAGAGATGATTTGCATATTCAAGAGTAATGCATCATGGGAAACCACAGTTTCTCACTTAAACCTGTATTATCGCAAATACCTTCTGTTTTAAGAAGGCAAAATTATAATCATTGTTGCTTATTAGTGAGAGGGTTTTTGGTCTCTACAGCGTTCTACAGTTTAGAAGCGCTTTCCCTTCACCAACAGTCTGTACAGAGAGACAAAGCCCAGCAGCGCCTGCATCTTGCTGCTCTGACAACCTCTCCATGCCTCTCCCTTCTGCCCAAACTGGGAAGGCAGGGAGTCCTTCCGCAGACTATAAGTAGCCAGAACAGTAAAATAAACATCTACACGGATCTGCATCCTCCATTTGTATCAATGATTTAGAACACATTACATGCAAAAAATCAGTACTACAGCCAGGAAAGTTCTTACGCAAATCTGCACTGCAACACTAAACAATTGAATTTTCAGTGCTTGCTAGTTCCCAGGCTGTAATGTGGATCATCTGGCTATAATGATCCCAAAATGATTCGTCTGGAACAGGTATGCAGACTAGCCGTTCTGACTTTCCTCGACTCAGAAAAGAATTAATAGCAGAGGATCCGCATTGCACATAGGTGGCAACATTTTCAGAATCCTGCATGGGCTGCTCCCATAATTCTCTAATAACTGGTGTAAATAATCTTTTATTCAGATGGTTACAGAAGGCAGGAACACACACTTACAGGTTGGGGGCTTGCTTTGGGTTCTGTTGACTTCACATGTAAATGCGTCATCATGGCTTGGAGGCGTTCTTTGTCTTTGGAAAGCTGTGAGAAAAGGAAAAGAGTTACACTTACTTGAAAAATAAAATAAAACATGTATAGTGTTGCAGCTATCCCCTTGAACAGAAAAGGATTAAGATGAAATGGGGTTCTAGGCAAGATGGCAGTTTTTACCAAACACTGATGATCATTGGCCTTTTTTAGTGATATTTGATGGGGGCTAGCATCCTCCAGGCCCCCTAAACTCTCTCCAGGCCCTAGGCAACTGCCTAGATTTGCTTTGTGGATGATCCGGCTTTGCCCTTGAAAATAATCTGTTGATGTGACATCTAATGCTGGGCATACACGGGTCGATCCGGTGGCCGATTAGCCGCCGGATCGACCCCTGCCACATCCCCGCTCGTCCGCGTGGATCGCTTCCCGCTCGTCCCCGCCGGCGCTTTTTATTACCCGCTCGATTCGCCGCTATTGTCCACCTGCGGGGATCGAGCGTGGAATCGATCCCCGCGGTGATCGGACACGTCGGATATTATCAATCGAGCAATCAACGCCATGTATGCCCAGCATTAGCGTCTGTTCCCACTGACAGCAGTGCAGAGTGGTATGCACAGTCTTGCGGAGCGGAACAGGCCCATTCAGTACAAGTGAGCAGATGCGGAAGAGTGTGAAAGAGGAGGCGTTGCACCATGGCTTGTGAGAAAATCCCTTTAGAGCTTCTCCACAAGAAAAGTGTATCAACAGCTTAGGTGAGCACCAGAGAACCAGAAAATCTCCCCAATAAGGAACCACAGAGCAAATTAAATATGTCCCATAACATGCTCAATTTTATCCACCTTTACTTCATTTGATGGGTTAGTCCTCACACAACTGATACTGATTCCAACAGAAGACAATCTTTCTGAGATTTCAGTGATGCAATATCAGGGTTGGACAGCTGCACTAATGTACTCATTACAGCTGAAAATAACCCTATGGGTAATTTATTAAGTGGATTCATTTTTGCTGTGGTGATAGAGACCATTTACAGTATATATTGCCATTCAGGGCAGTGGAGTCGGAGTCGAGGAGTCCGAGCAATTTTGGGTACCTGGAGTCAGAGTAGGTGGTTTCATAAACTAGGGAGTCGGATGATTTTTGTACCAACTCCACAGCCCTGTTGTCGTTCCTTATTGTCGTACTATTATGTAGCATTGACTCTATTCTTCCCATAATTGATTTGAAAAGTCAATAAAACAAGTTACATCTCTAACTTTCCCGCAGTGAGAATCTGATGACACCACCACAGTTAAAGACCAATTTTTGTAAGATGTGGTGGAAACTGGAGCTGCTGGAAGAACCTGGTGCACCTAGGGGAGAAACGTATACACTTCATACAGAGAGGACAGAAACCCAAAACAACTTAGCCACTGTGCCACCCACATATACTGGAAATGCTTGAAATTGTAATTTAAGGGTGGGAAGCCTTCAATATGACACTGATCATTAGACAGGTACGGAGGCTTCCATCTTCTTGACCGTCTCCCCAAAAAATGCTAATTTCTGACCATAAAGCTTTCTAAATTCTAACTCCTAAAAATTCTCATTTCTAATTTTCATAGAACAAGTACAGTGATTAGCAAATTCATTTGATACCTTCTCCAACTGAGAAAGTATTTTATCAAGTGGATCCCTATTACAGCCAGAAAACTAGCGTCATTTTAATAGGGGCCAACTTAGAGGATAACGGAGAAGTTGCCGTCCACGCAAATCTCCACTCACCCAGAAGAAGAAGCATATTTGCATATTATGCACATTCTCCACTCAACACTAGTAAAGATCACAGCTTGCAAATCTGTCTAATTACAGGCTTCCTTTAAAAATTAAATCAGTATTACAGGCAGTTAAACATACCTATCTTTCCAACTTTATCCTCATCAATTACACTGCAGTGTACAAAATAAAAGAACAGTCACATGTGCCTAGCTTTAGTGTATGGGCAGCTTTCAAAATTGTTACTTCTTAACCACAACATATAAAAATAAAAGTAGTGCATAGTTGCTAACTTTACATTTTTGGTCGTATTACTTTTGGCCAGCTTTAATAAACCAGTTTAAAAAACTTCTTTTGGAGTGCGGGGAAGACTGCAGGATGTGAAAATGTTAAACTGTTGCTGTGTAGTATAATTCCTTCCCTCAGCTTCTCTGTCATTTAAATTGTGTGGATGTTGCTGAGCAGACCATGGAGGAAGAAATCAAGCATAGCGCTATAATGCTATCTATAATGCTTTCAGTGACCTGCTCATTCTGACAGTTGTAGTAAACAATGCAGTACTCAAGAACAACAGTTTTGAAGGAATAATCGGGATCTAATGAAGGCAATTGCATTTTCTAACAGGCTTTTTTTTTACTCTCAGCTTGCCCACACTGAAGGCTGTTAGCGATCTTTTCTGTGATTTGAGTTACACTTTAACCACTTGAGGACCCAGCCTTTACCCCCCCTTAAGGACCAGCGCTACTTTTTATGATCTGTGCTAGGTGGGCTCTGCAGCCCCCAGCACAGATCATGTTACATGCAGAGCGATCAGATCGCCCCCCTTTTTCCCCCCCTATGGGGATGATGTGCAGGGGGGGTCTGATCGCTCCGGTCTGCAGGCATGTTGCAGGGGGGGGGGGGACCTCAAAGCCCCCCTCCGCGGCAAAATTCCCCCCTCCCTCTCCTACCTGCTCCCCCCCCCGCTGTCCGTCCTGTGCAGCCAGTGACAGGCTGTCCCCTGTCACATGGCGGCGATCCCCGGCCGCTGATTGGCCGGGGATCGACGATCTGCCTTACGGCGCTGCTGCGCAGCAGCGCCGTACAATGTAGACAAAGGAGACATACGTCTCCTACGCTTACATTTAGTCTGCGAGCCGCGATCAGCGGCTCGCAGGCTATTCACGGAGACCCGCTCCGTGATCTAACAGGAAACGGCCGCTCGTGCGAGCGGCCTTTCCTGATTAATTAGGGAGGCACCTGGCGACACAGAACTGCGTCGCTGGTCCTCCAGCTACCACTTCGCCGCCACACGGTATGAGTGTGCGGTCGGCAAGTGGTTAAAGTAAACCTGAGGTAAGAGTGATATAGGGGCTGCCTTATTTATTTCCTTTTAAACGATACCAGTTGCATAGCAGTGCTGTTGATCTTCTGGCCCCAATAGTGTCTGAATCGTAAACCAGAAACAAGCATGCAGCTAATCAGTCAGAGCACCTGATCTGCATGCTTGTTCGGGGTCTACGGCTATAAGGACTAGAGACAAAGGATCAGGGGGACAACTAGGCAACTTGCACTGTTTAAAAGGAAATTAATATGGCAGTCTTTGTATCACTCTCACCTCAGGTTACCTTTAAATGATGCCATATGACAGTCCCTGCATGCCTTCCCAATGACAGTAGCTTATGAGACAATGGCCCATGTGCCACTAACTTTTTAACCTGATTTATCTTCTAGTTTAATCTCTTCTTTAAACTAACTTTTCAGCATTTTACAATTAAAAAAGTACCCAAAAATTGTTGAAAAAGTGCTATAAAATTTATTTTGAGTCTTTTCTTGCTTGCTGGAGGCTTAAAGGGAATTTAATGTCAAGTTGTGAAAATATCACCTAGGAAAAAACTCAGGAGAAAAATTGAATTGCTTATGGGCCAATATCTAATGAAGGAGTGGTAAAAAGTAGCCTAAATCTCACTCACGTAACAGCCTCTTCAATAGGGAAGGTAATGATGAGGAGAACTGTTGAAGAAGCATGCGGTCACCTTGATCAGCTGATAGATTTGTAAGCTTCTGATTTGCTGTGATGACTTCTTGGTTTGTCACATGGTCAGGACCAGCAAATCAGAACCTTACAAATCTATCAGCTGATCAAACTGATCACATGCTTCTCCATGAGTTCTCCTGCGCATTGCCAGCCCTACCCTTCAACATATATATTAAGGTATCTGTGGCCATAAACTACCATCAGTAGTAGGTGGGTGTTTAACTTCCGACATTTCACTTTGAGGACCTCTGGCCAAATAAAAGTGTGCCCGCCACATGAGCAGCTGACAGACACTTCCCACACTCAAACTGCTGGGCTCTCTAGAAGCGTGAGGACGGCACAGAAATTGTCCTGAAATGCACATAATTAATCTTGCTGGGGGATGAAACAGAGTGTGCCGCATCACCTGAAGCTTCAATTTAAACCATATTAGTATCTGCCCTTAACAAGATATGGGAAAGTAATCATAGTAGCAACCATTTTATTTGTATTCTCTTCTGCAGAGCTGATAGAACGTCGTGTGCACAAAATGACTTTTATAATTCTCCGCCTAATGCCTGTGACACGTTGTCTCTGGTTACTCTTGTTCAATTATATAATATGAATGCTTGCTCAAATCAGATATTCTGTTGTACCGACACTACAGGCGATACATAAAGTTCATGTTTTGGTGATTGAAAAAAAAAAACCTGCAGCTTTCAAAAGAACAACATGGAAATTAAATTTAAAGGAAAGGCTCTCAGTTAAATTGAGGGGAGAATTTTCAGATACCAACAAGGAACATAATTCAAGTGAATTCCAGGATAAACGTACAATTGCTCTTGTTAATGACAAGACCTTGTTGATCTTACAGCACAGCTGTTAGCAACAAGTGCAGAAAAAGCTGAAAGTAGATTTTAAGACCATGTGCCCTAACCCTAACATCCCACATCAACAATGATCAATGACTTGGCGATACCTCAATGCCCAGTTTATTTATAGAGTAAGGCTAGTTACATCAAGAGAGTAGCTCATTTTTCGGTTCGACCAGACTAAAATTCAAAGCCGGTTATCATTCTTTGTGCTACAGGCAGTGGCACCGGGACAGGGGTCACAGAGATTGCAATCCTGACTGGGCTCCATGCTCTCAGAGGGCTCTCAAAGGTTCTCCTTTTGACCACTGTCTGCCATGCCTCTTTATGCAGAGTAGAGACAGTGGAGTGTGCTAGTGTATATTACCTGTGTTTATGTTACCTGTCCTGTGGGCAAAGCCCCTAGCACCACCCCATTTATACCAACAAATTTTCAGGTAAAATATTTTTGTATAGTTCCACCCCAACACACTATGCAATTAGTATCACAAAACAGGCTCAAGACTATATGGGCTTTTAGTAGGAACAGCAATATAAAATCTTCTCGATTGCAGTCATGAAATGTAGACAGTTCATACAAAGATCCACTTTACAGAATCATAGGTTGCCTGACACGTGTTTCACGGCCAAAAGACGCTTCCTCAGAGGTACACAAATATATAGATATCAGGGAAAAACCGGGTTTAGGGAACCGCAATCTTGGATGAAGATATGTCCAAGAGCGACACCGAGAAGTACTGTCCGCAAAAGCCAACAGGAAAATGCAGGATAGCCCTCCCCATTTATGGCACGACATCCATTAGCTAATTCTGTGATAGACTACCACCACCATCGCTGAAGACTGAACACTCCTGATCTGAATTTTACTGCATATATTACACTGGGCCATTACATTACTGCATATATTTCATGGTGTCATTATGCTACTGCATATATTTCACTTGGCCATCACTCTGTATAACATTACAAAAGTAAATGAATGCACGAGCAATACATAAGAAACTAGAAAATGTTATTACATCTCAGGTTGTCATACAACTGTTATCTTTATGCTAAAAGTATGACTGTGCTGCTAGTAATTTACACACCATATTCCTGTTTTGTCCATTAAAAAAACTGTAGTGCCAGGGTTTAAAACAACAGACTTTTGCGATTATAGAATCCTAGTTCTACCTCGGCATAGATCCAGTGGTATTGTCCTGTGCACCATTGAACAGGCTGATGTATGGAATGGGGGGACGACTAGATTCTGCTGATTTTACTAGACAAATTTAGAAGGGGGAGTTTAATGATTGCAATTGAATAGTGATTTTACCTATTGGGACTTGTATATATGGCAGATATAGACTAATTTAATTTTTTTCCTCCATTTCAGATACCTTTTCAGGGAAATCTTAAAGAAAAACATCATAAATTGTTAATTACTCTGACGTTGACTGATATAAAAATATTTGTGAAATATACACCTTTTATGGCCTGTACACAAGCACAACCAAAGTGCCTAACTGTTGTCTGATTTTGGTCTGTTGGATAACAATCAGGCTTGTGTACGTGTGGCAAATGACTAGGCAAGTGACTGATAACAGGTGGTTTTCCTGATCCAGCCTGCGGATCAACTCACATGACTGTTGGGTGGTTATCGTGCAGTTGGCCATGTGTGTACAATGTTGTTTTAACAACGTAATTGTTTGAATGTGGCCATGTTGTGCAGTCCGTCATTTAACTTGCGCACGCGGTATGTAACTGAGTTGATTGTCCAGTTGGTTGGTGCGTGGAAAATACAAGGCATGTAAACAGTTTGTCGTAGTGTCAGTCATGTTAAAGTCCACCTCGTCCCTAGCCATCATTCTGTGCTGCTCTGATAAGCAGAAGTGCCCTTCTGACAGCAACAGGTGTATCCCAGAGCCGTGCGCCTCCTGATTGTGCTCCTGTGGCTGGGAGCATTCTTCGGTTACATAGTTCATAAAAATTGGAACTGCGTGCGCAGAATGCTTGTGACCACAGGATCATCGAGGAGCCACACGGCCCAGGTCGCAAATGCAAAGTAGCCCGCAATTGGACCAGGTGAGTGTAGCATCATGGAATGATGGCACAGAACCAGGAGGACATCAGGGGGCTGGAACTAACGACCTTATCTGAATGCCTGTTTTCTCCTTTTTTGTGTGGGCATCTTCCAGGTGCTCTGGTTGCTCCCCACATCTCAAAAACATATTTCTAGTTAAAATAAAATATGACCATACTGGCCAACCCTACTTTGTGCTTATGTGCATGTAGGAATACGAGATGGCGAGCTCTTCTGGAAATAGAGAATTAGCACCAAATAAATACATTGTTATCTATATACTAAAATTATATATACACTCACAACTGTCAATAAAATGCATGAAACAAATTATCTTCAGATGAACGTGCATTCTCATAAAACAGATCTTTTCACTACCATAAAATAATTGGAAATTACCGTTTATAACAATAATAAAAAAATATTCGAAGTACTAAAATGTGCTGCAGAAAACAATGTTTGATGTATTATTACCACTCTAAACTATCAGCTGTAAATCTTAATAAAAGTGCATAATTACTTGGTGTGCGGTTGGTACCCATTTATGTGACCACATCGCCGACTTCTCATCCCCCCACCCCCCTGTAATTGTTTCTGCAAGACTCGATAATTTACGCTTCACACTACGATGCCGGGAAATAAATTAGGCCACAGCGGGTTAATGAAGACTACACTGGGAGGAAGGCCTGAAATAAAGGGCCCCTAGAATTTATGCAGGAGTCGACAAGACACAAGACGAATTGAGAAAGGATATAAGATGTTATGTAATTAAAAAGATATATGCTTTTTCTTTTTTTTCTTTTTTACAGAGGGAGAAAGAGCAACAACAGAAACTTTAAGTCTGTTTTTGCAGATATTTCTCAGTGACTATTTGAAGCTGCAAATGACTTTAAAACTCTGTAAAATTCCAAATGTAATTATCTTCCCTATTTAGCCCAGGGCCCTCTATATATCTTCACAATGCTGTCTTGCATACAAAACAGCCATTTCCCGACAAGCCACAGCGCAATTTAAAATGACTACAAGTGCATGAAAAGCAATGGGTTAATCAGCCACCTATTGGCAAGGTGTCCTTGGGACCAAATGGCCAGCTACAAATTTGCATCAAACAACAATGTCAGATATGCTTAATTTAATTGTTGAATTATTTTTAGGAGTTTTTTTTTCAATAAAACCATTCATGAAGTTTTGTTTTACTGCATATGTTTTCCAACTGGCAGCTGATGGTTTTGGTGGCCACTAATATATTTGGGTTCCAAACAGGGGCATAACTACAGGTGAGCAGCCCCTGTGACTGCAGGAGGGCATAGAGGTGTGTGTGTGGGGGGAGGGGGAGTGCAACTACAATCCCTCCCTCCAATACTACAGATCAGGTGTTTTTGTAGCTACACGTGTTATGGGTGTGAAGATTACACTTGTTTATGACCTTTGTAAGGCAGGCCCCCAGACTAGTTGGGGGCCCTATGATCACAGAAGTACTCAAATTATGTGAGATACTACAGAAAACAAAAGGACCTAGTGCTCACTTACCCAGGGGCCTGTTTATAAGAAAGAGGCAATGTGAAAAACAGATCTATACTGTTTTGTTCTCCACTTTCCAAAAGCCTGATCGCCACTTTTTTAACACACAACACTGATAAAAGTGGAAACAGGGTTTGTTTGGTAATCAGCCATTCAAATGCAGAGAGCTGCAGTTCTATAAATCACCTATAGTGGAAGTCAGGAGGCCCATTCGCTTGCAGGTGGAAAACTGTTTGTTCTCCACTTGCAACTGCTAATTCTTCCTGTGTACAGTTATTAGCAAATTGAAGATGACAACAAAGATTGTGAACAGGATGTTCGAAACAACCGAGTCTGCTCTCAACTACTTCCTATTGGGTTTCCCTCTCTTAACTTATTTAGGACTGGAACTTCTGGTCTCTTTAAGGACCTGAGGCTTTTTTTTATTTTTACACATCATGATCACTGTGATTGGCTCACAGTGATAGGAGGTCAGGAGCCAATGAAAACGGCTTCTAACGCAGTCACGGAGCTCTGCTGTCTGTGCAGGCGGGGACACGCTATTGCGTCTGTGATCATGATCGAGTGACGTTAAAATGATGCTGCATCAGGCTTATGGTGGCCAATAATGAGCCAACCTTTTTCATCCAATCTTACCATTTCTAAATTATCCATTTACTATATTTGCTCAATTTATCCTTCTACTACACAGATTTGGTAAAATGGGATGAAAAAGATTGGATTATTAGTGGCCACTTTTAGGCAGTCACAAGTGCGGTATAGTTTAACCTATACGCAGTCCCGAACCAGTTAAAGTGGTTATCTCTATGGCCCCTTATAAAGTGGTGATTAGATCTCATCGCCATTTTATGAATGTGGGGGTTTGCACTAAAGTACTGACTAATAATTGAAAATATTGGTATTCCAGGGGCAATCATGCTGAAAGGTATCTTCTGCTGACGGCTATTTTTGTAAATATGTTAATCTGAAAAATTACATTATGTCAGAAAAATATAACTGCATTTTTCCGGCAAATAATACATTTGACCCCATAATGATTTTCTTTCAGAAATAAAAAAAACCTGATGCTTCTGACTTCATTCCCTTTTTAACAATGCCAATGGCATGGCTGTCAGGCTAATCTTATGGCTTCTGTAGTGTCGGAGATGCACCTGCAACAAGGATGCAGCCAGTGGGGGGTACTCTGCAAACCTGTCCTGGACAGGGCAGACATAGCCCGGTTCATCATGGGGGCTCAGTCACACATATGCTCTCTCATGGGCCCACCTGTGTAGCCACCCACCCAGCAGGGCCAGTGCTTCCGTAGAGGCAGAGGGGGCAATTGCCTCAGTGCCCCCGAGCCTGTAGGGGCCTGCTGAGGTGCGACTCCCATCCTTCCTTTTAAAGTAACTGTGCTTCCCAGTGCCCCTTAATTGTCTTCAGCAAAGTAGTTTATCTTTGCAGGGGTACCTCTCCTCTGTGTCTCAGCTGCATATTATTATGCAATAACATGCCACCGGGTCGCAGACAAAAGAAGCACCTGCGAGGATGAAGTTGGGGAGTGCATGGAGAAAAAGACTGACAGAGGAGTGCTCTTGCCGGGACAGGTGAGACACTACTCTGCTGAATGCATTGTAGGGCTTTGGTAAGGAAAGTTAGGGCTAGTTCACACAGGCTTTTAGCGGCTTTCCATGGCTTTCGGTTGCAGTTGGCGTTTTTCTTCCCCATTTGGGGACATTACCCTAGGCAGTTAACCGCCCCAGGACAATACATGTAGCGTCCAGGGTTGCCTTGAATGTCAGGGAAAGTCGGGATCGAAACGCTGTGTTCGCACAAACGCCGGTAAAAGCCCAGTACAAACGCTCCCATTCACTTGAATGGGAGCGTTTTAACGCCGAGTCCTGAACGCTGGGGGTACGCAGACGCCCGTGTGCACCAGCCCTTAAGTTGGAGGGGTGAACATGGGGGTTTGGCATATGCCTCAGGGGCTGTGAAAAAAAAATTGGCTACAATACAGGTAGGGGAGGGGTCTGTCGAGGGAGGGGGGCCTGGGTTAAATTTGTTGGGGGGGGGGGCTTATTGGTACTAAAACTGGCCCTGCTTACCAGGGGCTTTATACTTGTCTGTGCCCCTGAAATACTACAGCCCCTTTAAAGGCGTACTGTAGGGGGGTAGGGGGAAAAAAAGAGTTGAACTTACCTGGGGCTGCTAATGGTCCCCCGCAGACGTCCTGTGCCCGCGCAGCCACACAGTGATGCTCCGGTCCCTGCCTCCAGTTCACTTCTGCAATATCCGACTTTAAAGTCGGAAAACCACTGCGCTTGCGCGGCCTTTTCCTTGCTCCCACTGACATCACCAGTAGTGTATTGCACAGGCCCAGTACAGTCTGCGCCTGCGCAGTACGCTCCTGGTGACGTCAGTGGAAGTGAGAACACACGGCCGTACAGGCGCAGTGGTTTTCCGACTTTAAAGTTGGAAATTCCAGAAAAGAAAACCAGAGGTGGGGACCGGAGCATCAGTGAGTGGCTGCGCAGGCTCAGGACGTCTGCGGGGGACCATTAGAAGCCCCAGGTAAGTTCAACTCTTTTCCCCCAACCCCCTACAGTAGTCCTTTAAGCTGTGTGAGGACTATTGCTCTGCTCACTCAGCCCTCCACTTGACACATGATTAGACGGTGGGTGTCTAGGTAAAGGACAGAATATGATTGGCCTCATTGGCAGCCTTTGTTGGCACAGATCAAGAGTATGACATGTCTGCACTTCAGTTATCTGGATGTTTGGCTCATTAATGGGACCTTTGAGGACTCAGCAGTAAGTAAGGTTGTGGGGACCACCCCTTTTTAATCATTCAAATTCTTTTTGTGCACTGATGTCTGCTTTAAATATTAGCTGTTATGTGTGCCTTTTAATGAATGATGTTGAAAGATGGACAGCAAAAGCAGGAGGAGGAAGGAAGGGAAGCCGTACAAAAACTAGATTACAATTAGACAACATGAATCCAGTAAAATTGGTGACAGTATTTTACCTGTAACTCTAATTGCTGTACAACTTGCATCTGAACTCGACACTGAGCCGTGCTCCTGTCATCCAATGCATGCTCATTGTTGAGATGTCTGTAATGACAGAACAAGAAATAATGAGCAATAGGTACCTACCATGCCTCAAGGTCGGCCATGATTTAGGGTTCAGTGGTACATCCTACATAATTTTAAGCCTAGTTAATAACATAGATGAACGAGAACTGGTTAGCAGCATGTCTATGAATTGTACACTAGGCAATGTTCAAAGCCTTCAGATCAGTTTGTTTCAGTCTTTACTTTCAATACCGTTTCCCAATGCTCAGTCACCAGAACATCTCCTTCAAGATCAACAAAAACCACAGAAACCTACAGGTTAAATATGGCCCTCAGTTGGCATGTGGATAGGCAGGTTCCATTCAACAGTCAAAAGATCTGTCATACAATTGATTTTTCTTTTAACATGCAGAGAAGGAGTTGAGTTCATCCTTATGAAGAACCAAGTGATGATCCTAGAACTGGCCAATCACATAAGGAAACAGTACCAACTTGTTTTGAAAATTCAGACCAGCACAGTTTTTTTCACCCTGAGTAGGAAGCATTAAATGAGACTTGAACTGAGAGGGATATAGAGGCACCCATATTTGATTACATTTAACTAATACAAGTTGCCTGCCATCCTGCTGATCTCTTTAGCTGCAGTAGTGTCTGTATCACACACGTGAAACAAGCACAGGGCCAATCCAGTCAGCCTTCAGTCAGAAGCACCTGAACAGTATGCTTGCTCAGGATTATCAGCAGAACATCAAAGCAATGTGCATTGTTTAAAAAGGAAATAAATATGTCAGCCTCCATATCCCTCTCAGTTCAGGGGTCCTTTAAGAAATAAAGGCAGGCCGTATCTGTTCTCAATCTGCAAGCAATCAGACTGTTAATCATCACCTATAACCTGTATCACCTATTTGTATGTATAAAGTGTACAAGTTAGTTCCCCTCTTCATTCTGTCCTTCAGTATGGCAGTAATCTAAAGGCCAGTACCCACCATGCAATTTTCCCAATGATTTTTAAAACGATTGGCGTTTTTTTGAGCAACGAGTGGTCGTTTCTGTAATCTTGTGACAAGGGTACAGGTACACAATCACGCAACGTTTAGCAACGCGTGCCGATAATGGCCCATCATGCTGGATCGTATCTTTAAGAACCCCGATGACCACGTGCAAAGTACCACGATCGCTTGATTTCCCGTTCACACCCACTGTGTGCCGTTGTATAATGTCGTGTGACGTCACGAGCAGGAAGAGGAGTCGCCACGCGCTTGTCGTCAAGGGGACAGCGCTGGACCCGTGGGTGGTGAGTAGCTTAAATCTCAGTACACTCTGGACAGCTGTCTGTGTACAATCATGCATGGAGGACTTGGCTGAGCTGCATGTGAAGTACTATGGAGAGAGAAGAAGGAGGCCTTCCATTGCAGGAAGTACAATAATAATCACTTAAACATACTACTTCCCTGAGCAGGGATGACAAATGTCCAATGTCTGTACAAGGCGTAATGTGTACATACACATGATCTAGCATTCTGAACATCTAACTCCACAGATCATTTATTTTCCTTTGAAACAATGATCCATAACCCACTTGTATTTGATAAGGATGCGGTTTGTATGCTGTGCAGATGTCCCTGGAGCCAGCCTTATCTTAAGAAAGGAATAATCAAATAAGGCAACTAAACAGTATTCAATCCTATTCAACCCCTGGGGAATCTGATTATATGATCAATAAAAAATGTTTACACTTAAATGTTCAGGGTTTGAATACTATCAAAAAGTATATCTGACTTTGATAAGATATTCAACTGGAAGTCAATGGAAACTTGCTACTCTGCATGATATTGCACTATTTTCTGCAGTATGAACAGTTGAGTATTGTGCCGTGTCACCCAGTCAGTAAAAGCCAGAAGAAATAGGATAATACCATTAATTGGCTAACTTAGAAGAAAAGGAGTAGGCTTTCCACTAATAAGCCTTCTTCAGACTCGATTCCTGTCAGGAATCACTTTTAAGGTGCGTACACACGCACTACGGCCGCCAACGACGGGTCCGTCAGACCCTCCCGCTGGGCGGACTTTCAGACAACAGTAGCGCGTGTGTACGTGCTGTCGGGTGGACTGATAAGGCTGTTTCTGAACGATCTGCTGAGCGGATCGCTCAGAAACAGCCTTATCAGTCCGCCGACAGCACGTACACATGCGCTACTATCGTCTGAAAGTCCGCCCAGCGGGAGGGTCTGACGGACCTGTCGTTGGCGGCCATAGTGCGTGTGTACGCTAGAGTTGGGCCGAACGGTTCGCCGGCGAACGTGGTTCGCGCGAACTTAGGTGGTTCGCGTGCGGGTACCGCACGCGAACGTTTTGCGGAAGAAGTTCGGTTCGCCCCATAATGCACCTGAGGGTCAACTTTGACCCTCTACATCACAGTCAGCAGGCCCAGTGTAGCCAATTAGGCTACACTAGCCCCTGGAGCCCCACCCCCCTTATATAAGGCAGGCAGCGGCGGCCATTACGGCCACTCGTGTGCCTGCATTAGTGAGAGTAGGGCGAGCTGCTGCAGTCTCTCATATAGGGAAAGATTAGTTAGGCTTAACTTCTTCCTGGCTGCATACCTGTTCTGTTCAGTGAGCCCTCAGCCCACTGCATACCTGTACTGTGATCCTGCCACTGCATACCTGTTCTGTGAACCCACCCACCACCACTGCATACCTGTTCAGTGATCCTGCCACTGCATACCTGTTCTGTGAACCCACCCACCACCACTGCATACCTGTTCAGTGATCCTGCCACTGCATACCTGTTCTGTGAACCCACCCACCACTGCATACCTGTTCAGTGATCCTGCTGCCACTGCATACCTGTTCTGTGAACCCACCCACCACTGCATACCTGTTCAGTGATCCTGCTGCCACTGCATACCTGTTCTGTGAACCCACCCACCACTGCATACCTGTTCAGTGATCCTGCCACTGCATACTTGTTCTGTGAACCCACCCACCACCACTGCATACCTGTTCAGTGATCCTGCCACTGCATACCTGTTCTGTGAACCCACCACTGCATACCTGTTCTGTGAACCCACCCACCACTGCATACCTGTTCAGTGATCCTGCTGCCACTGCATACCTGTTCTGTGAACCCACCACTGCATACCTGTTCAGTGAACCCGCCACTGCATACCTGTTCTGTTCAGTGGACCCGCCACTGTATACCTGTTTAGTGAACCCGCCACTGCATACCTGTTCTGTTCAGTGGAGTTTGGTGTGTCAGTGTGAAGCAGTACCTTAATTACACTACCTGATTGATGTATACACATGCAAGATGTTTTAAAGCACTTTAGGCCTGTCATTTAGCATTCAATGTGATTTCTGCCCTTAAAACGCTGCTTTTCGTCAAATCCAGATTTTTCCCGGGGACTTTTGGCGTGTATCCCACTCCGCCATGCCCCCCTCCAGGTGTTAGACCCCTTGAAACATCTTTTCCATCACTTTTGTGGCCAGCATAATTATTTTTTTTTTTTCAAAGTTCGCATCCCCATTGAAGTCTATTGCGGTTCGCGAACTTTAACGCGAACCGAACCTTCCGCGGAAGTTCGCGAACCCGGTTCGCGAACCTAAAATCGGAGGTTCGGCCCAACTCTAGTGTACGCACCTTAAGTCACCTTAAGGTCCTTGCACACATCCAATTTTTATCTGCAGATGGATGACTGGCCAATTTTACCACCTCCATGTAGTACGAGAACATTTCTACAGTATTTTCATAGTATTGAAAATCTGTTGGCCCTCATACTAAATGGCAGGGATAAAACTGACCAGTCATCTGAAGATTAAAATTGGATGTGTGCACAGAGCCTTATTCATAAGATGAGATTCTATTAATAAACTTTGTAGTGGAAAAAAGACCTTAACGGGGCACTGAAAACTAAACTGATTTTCCACTGATTGTCTTATATACATGCATCGTTTTAGAGCATGGAGCTCAATGAAAGCTGCTTTCTATGTATTTCGTATATTTTCAAGGGTTCAGAAAGTGCCTCAAATGATGTGTCTGAGCTACATTCCTGAATGAGTCGACAAATTCCTACCATTCTACTTCATAATCCAAGCAGTGAC